>NW_027446740.1:0-46253 GCF_038048845.1 Mixophyes fleayi | reverse complement strand
TTTCATGATTCAATTCATGATTCATGATTCATGATTCGATTCATGATTTATGATTCGATTCATGATTTATGATTCGATTCATGATTCATGATTCATAAATCGAATTAAGATTCATAATTCATGATTCATGATTCATGATTCATGATTCATGATTCAATTCATGATTCATGATTCAATTCATGATTCGATTCATGATTTATGATTCATGAATCGATTTAAGATTCATAATTCATGATTCATGATTCATGATTCATGATTCATGATTCAATTCATGATTCATGATTCATGATTCATGATTCAATTCATGATTCATGATTCATGATTCAATTCATGATTCATGATTCATGAATTCAATTCATGATTCATGATTCATGATTCAATTCATGATTCATGATTCATGATTCATGATTCATGATTCATGATTCATGATTCAATTCATGATTCATGATTCAATTCATGATTCATGATTTAAGATTCATGATTCATGATTCAATTCATGATTCATAATTCAATTCATGATTGAATACCTGATTCAACTCATGATTCATGATTCGATTTATGATTCATGATTCATGATTCAATCATGATTCATGATTCATGATTCGATTCATGATTCATGATTCGATTCATGATTCATGATTCAATGTATGATTCATGATTCATGATTCAATTCATGATTCATGATTCATGATTCATGATTCGATTCATGATGCATGATTCAATTCATGATTCATGATTCATGATTCAATTTATGATTCATGATTCATGATTCAATTCATGATTCATGATTCATTTTTCAATTCATGATTCATGATTCTTGATTCATGATTCCATTCATGATCATGATTCGACTTATGATTCATGATTCATGATTCATGATTCATGATTCATGATTCAATTCATGATTCATGATTCATGATTCATGATTCGATTCATGATTCATGATTCGATTTATGATTCATGATTCATGATTCATGATTCATGATTCAATTCATGATTCCTGATTCATGATTCAATTCATAAGTCATGATTCATGATTCATGATTCAATTCATGATTCATGATTCATGATTCATGATTCGATTCATGATTCATGATTCGATTTATGATTCATGATTCATGATTCATGATTCATGATTCATGATTCAATTCATGATTCATGATTCATGATTCAATTCATAAGTCATGATTCATGATTCATGATTCAATTCATGATTCATGATTCATGATTCGATTCATGATTCATGATTAATTATTCGATTTATGATTCATGATTCATGATCATGATCATGATTTATGATCAATTCATGATTCATGATTCATGACTCAATCATATGATTCATGATTCATGATTCATGATTCATGATTCATGATTCATGATTCATGATTCAATTCATGATTCATGATTCATGATTTCAAATTCATGATTCATGATTCATGATTCATGATTCATGATTCAATTCATGATTCATGATTCATGACTCATGATTCGATTCATGATTCATGATTCATGATTCATGATTCATGATTCATGATTTAATTCATGATTCATGATTCGATTCATGATTCATGATTCATGATTCAATTCATGATTCATGATTAATGACTCATGATTCGATTCATGATTCATGATTCATGATTCAATTCATGATTCATGATTCATGATTCATGATTCATGATTCATGATTCATGATTCATGATTCAATTCATGATTCGTGATTTATGATTCGATTCATGATTCATGATTCGATTCATGATTCTTGATTCATGATTCATGATTCGATTCATGATTTATGATTCGATTCATGATTCATGATTTATGATTTCGATTCATGATTCATGATTCGATTCATGATTCTTGATTCATGATTCGATTCATGATTCATGATTCATGATTCAATTCATGATTCATGATTCATGATTCATGATTCATGATTCATGATTCATGATTCAATCATGATTCATGATTCATGATTCAATTCATGATTCATGATTCATGATTCATGATTCAATTCATGAATTAGATTCATGATTCAATTCATGATTCATGATTCATGATTCATGATTCTTGACTCATGATTCATGATTCATTATTCAATTCATGATTCATGATTCATGATTCATGATTCAATTCATGATTCAAGATTCATGATTCGATTCATGATTCATGATACAATTCATGATTTATGATTCATGATTCAATTCATGATTCATGATTCGATTCATGGTTCATGATTCAATTCATGATTTATGATTCATGATTCAATTCATGATTCATGATTCATGATATAATTCATGATTGAATTCATGATTCATGATTCATGATTCATGATTCAATTTATGATTCATGATTCATGATTCTTGATTCAATTCTTGATTCATGATTCATAATTTAATTCATGATTCAATTCAAGATTCATGACTCATGATTCAATTCATGATTCATGATTCATGATTCAATTCATGATTCATGATTTAATTTATGATTCATGATTCAATTCATGATTCATGATCGATTCATGATTCAATTCATGATTCATGATTCAATTTATGATTCATGATTCATGATTCAATTCATGATTCATGATTCGATTCATGATTCAAATTCATGATTCATTGATTCATGATTCAATTCATGATTCATGATTCAATTTATGATTCATGATTCATGATTCATGATTCGATTCATAATTCAATTCATGATTCATGATTCATGATTCAATTCATGATTCATGATTCATGATTCATGATTCGATTCATGATTCATGATTTATGATTCATGATTCAATTCATGATTCCATGATTCATGATTCGATTCATGATTTATGATTTGATTCATGATTCATGATTCATGATTCAATTCATGATTCAATTCATGATTCATGATTCATGATTCAATTCATGATTCATGATTCATGATTCATGATTCGATTCATGATTCATGATTTATGATTCATGATTTCAATCATAATTCATGATTCATGATTCAATTCATGATTCATGATTCATGATTCAATTCATGATTCATGATTCATGATTCATGATTCAAATTATGATCATGCTTCATGATTCGATTCATGATTCGATTCATGATTCATGATTCGATTCATGATTCATGATTCGATTCATATTCATGATTCATAATTCAATTCATGATTCATGATTCATGACTCATGATGTCGATTCATGATTCATGATTCATTATTCAATTCATGATTCATGATTCATGATTCATGATTCATGATTCAATTCATGATTCATGATTTATGATTCTTGATTCATGATTCATGATTCGATTCATGATTTATGATTCGATTCATGATTCAATTCATGATTATGATTCGATTCATGATTCATGATTCGATTCATGATTCTTGATTCATGATTCATGATTCGATTCATGATTCATGATTCATGATTCATGATTCATGATTCATGATTCAATTCATGATTCATGATTCATGATTCAATTCATGATTCATGATTCATGATTCATGATTCATGATTCAATTCATGATTCATGATTCATGATTCATGATTCATGATTCAATTCATGATTCATGATTCAATTCATGATTCAAGATTCATGATTCGATTCATGATTCATGATACAATTCATGATTCATGATTCATGATTCGATTCATGATTCATGATTCGATTCATGGTTCATGATTCAATTCATGATTCATGATTCATGATTCAATTCATGATTCATGATTCATGATTTCATTCATGATTCATTCATGATTCATGATTCATGATTCAATTTATGATTCATGATTCATGATTCATGATTCAATTCTTGATTCATGATTCATAATTTAATTCATGATTCAATTCAAGATTCATGACTCATGATTCAATTCATGATTCATGATTCATGATTCAATTCATGATTCATGATTCAATTTATGATTCATGGATTCATGATTCAATTCATGATTCATGATTCAATTCATGATTCGATTCATGATTCATGATTCAATTTATGATTCATGATTCATGATTCAATTCATGATTCATGATTCGATTCATGATTCAATTCATGATTCATGATTCATGATTCAATTCATGATTCATGATTCAATTTATGATTCATGATTCATGATTCATGATTCAATTCATGATCATGATTCATGATTCAATTCATGATTCATGATTCATGATTCATGATTCGATTCATGATTCATGATTTATGATCATGATTCATTCATGATTCATGATTCATGTTTCGATTCATGATTTATGATTCGATTCATGATTCATTATTCATGAATCAATTTAAGATTCATAATTCATGATTCATGATTCATGATTCATGATTCAATTCATGATTCGATTCATGATTTATGATTCATGAATCGATTTAAGATTCATAATTCATGATTCATGATTCATGATTCATGATTCATGATTCATGATTCAATTCATGATTCATGATTCATGATTCATGATTCAATTCATGATTCATGTATCATGATTCAATTCATGATTCATGATTCAATTCATGATTCATATTCATGATTCATGATTCAATTCATGATTCATGATTCAATTCATGATTCATGATTCAAGATTCATGATTCATGATTCATTCATGATTCATATTCAATTCATGATTTGAATCCTGATTCAACTCATGATTCATGATTCGATTTATGATTCATGATTCATGATTCATGTTCAATTCATGATTCATGATTCATGATTCGATCATGATTCATGATTCGATTCATGATTCATGATTCAATGTATGATTCATGATTCATGATTCAATTCATGATTCATGATTCATGATTCATGATTCGATTCATGATTCATGATTCAATTCATGATTCATGATTCATGATTCAATTTATGATTCATGATTCATGATTCAATTCATGATTCATGATTCATTTTTTCAATTCATGATGTCATGATTCATGATTCAATTCATAAGTCATGATTCATGATTCATGATTCATGATTCAATTCATGATTCATGATTCATGATTCAATTCATAAGTCATGATTCATGATTCATGATTCAATTCATGATTCATGATTCATGATTCATGATTCGATTCATGATTCATGATTTCATGATTTATGATTCATGATTCATGATTCATGATTCATGATTCATGATTCATTCATGGATCATGATTCATGATTCAATTCATAAGTCATGATTCATGATTCATGATTCAATTCATGATTCATGATTCATGATTCGATTCATGATTCATGATTAATTATTCGATTTATGATTCATGATTCATGATTCATGATTCATGATTCATGATTTATGATTCAATTCATGATTCATGATTCATGATTCAATTCATGATTCATGATTCATGATTCATGATTCATGATTCAATTCATGATTCATGATTCATGATTCATGATTCATGATTCAATTCATGATTCATGATTCATGACTCATGATTCGATTCATGATTCATGACTCATGATTCATGATTCAATTCATGATTCATGATTCGATTCATGATTCATGATTCATGATTCAATTCATGATTCATGATTAATGACTCATGATTCGATTCATGATTCATGATTCATGATTCAATCATGATTCATGATTCATGATTCATGATTCATGATTCATGATTCATGATTCATGATTCAATTCATGATTCGTGTTTATGATTCGATTCATGATTCATGATTCGATTCATGATTCTTGATTCATGATTCATGATTCGATCATGATTATGATTCGATTCATGATTCATGATTTATGATTCGATTCATGATTCATGATTCGATTCATGATTCTTGATTCATGATTCATGATTCGATCATGATTCATGATTCATGATTCAATTCATGATTCATGATTCAATGATTCATGATTCATGATTCATGATTCATGATTCATGATTCAATTCATGATTCATGATTCATGATTCAATTCATGATTCATGATTCATGATTCATGATTCATGATTCAATTCATGAATTATGATTCATGATTCAATTCATGATTCATGATTCATGATTCATGATTCTTGACTCATGATTCATGATTCATTATTCAATTCATGATTCATGATTCATGATTCATGATTCAATTCATGATTCAAGATTCATGATTCGATTCATGATCATGATACAATTCATGATTCATGATTCATGATTCGATTCATGATTCAATTCATGATTCATGATTCGATTCATGGTTCATGATCAATTCATGATTTATGATTCATGATTCAATTCATGATTCATGATTCATGATATAATTCATGATTGAATTCATGATTCATGATTCAATTTATGATTCATGATTCATGATTCATGATTCAATTCTTGATTCATGATTCATAATTTAATTCATGATTCAATTCAAGATTCATGACTCATGATTCAATTCATGATTCATGATTCATGATTCAATTCATGATTCATGATTTAATTTATGATTCATGATTCAATTCATGATTCATGATTCTATTCATGATTCAATCATGATTCATGATTCAATTTATGATTCATGATTCATGATTCAATTCATGATTCATGATTCGATTCATGATTTCAATTCATGATTCATGATTCATGGATTCAATTCATGATTCATGATTCAATTTATGATTCATGATTCATGATTCATGATTCGATTCATGATTCAATTCATGATTCATGATTCATGATTCAATTCATGATTCATGATTCATGATTCATGATTCGATTCATGATTCATGATTTATGATTCATGATTCATGATTCATGATTCATGATTCGATTCATGATTCATGATTTATGATTCATGATTCAATTCATGATTCATGATTCATGATTTGATTCATGATTTATGATTTGATTCATGATTCATGGTTCATGATTCGATTCATGATTCAATTCATGATTCATGATTCATGATTCAATTCATGATTCATGATTCATGATTCATGATTCTGATTCATGATTCATGATTTATGATTCATGATTCAATTCATAATTCATGATTCATGATTCAATTCATGATTTATGATTCATGATTCAATTCATGATTCATGATTCATGATTCATGATTCAAATTATGATTCATGATTCATGATTCGATTCATGATTCGATTCATGATTCATGATTCGATTCATGATTCATGATTCGATTCATGATTCATGATTCATGATTCAATTCATGATTCATGATTCATGATTCATGATTCATGATTCATGATTCAATTCATGATTCATGATTTATGATTCTTGATTCATGATTCATGATTCGATTCATGATTATGATTCGATTCATGATTCGATTCATGATTTATGATTCGATTCATGATTTCATGATTCGATTCATGATTCTTGATTCATGATTCATGATTCATGATTCATGATTCAATTCATGATTCATGATTCATGATTCATGATTCATGATTCAATTCATGAATTATGATTCATGATTCAATTCATGATTCATGATTCATGATTCATGATTCTTGACTCATGATTCATGATTCATTATTCAATCATGATTCATGATTCATGATTCATGATTCAAATTCATGATCAAGATTCATGATTCGATTCATGATTCATGATACAATTCATGATTCATGATTCATGATTCGATTCATGATTCAATTCATGATTCATGATTCGATTCATGGTTCATGATTCAATTCATGATTTATGATTCATGATTCAATTCATGATTCATGATTCATGATATAATTCATGATTCAATTCATGATTTATGATTCATGATTCAATTTATTGATTCATGATCATGATTCATGATTCAATTCTTGATTCATGATTCATAATTTAATTCATGATTCAATTCAAGATTCATGACTCATGATTCAATTCATGATTCATGATTCATGATTCAATTCATGATTCATGATTTAATTTATGATTCATGATTCATTCATGATTCATGATTCGATTCATGATTCAATTCATGATTCATGATTCAATTTATGATTCATGATTCATGATTCAATTCATGATTCATGATTCGAATCGCATGATTCAATTCATGATTCATGATTCATGATTCAATTCATGATTCATGATTCAATTTATGATTCATGATTCATGATTCATGATTCGATTCACTGATTCAATTCATGATTCATGATTCATGATTCAATTCATGATTCATGATTCATGATTCGATTCATGATTCATGATTTATGATTCATGATTCATGATTCGATGATTCGATTCATGATTCATGATTTATGATTCATGATTCAATTCATGATTCATGATTCATGATTCGATTCATGATTTATGATTTGATTCATGATTCATGATTCATGATTCGATTCATGATTCAATTCATGATTCATGATTCATGATTCAATTCATGATTCATGATTCATGATTCATGATTCGATTCATGATTTATGATTTGATTCATGATTCATGATTCATGATTCGATTCATGATTCAATTCATGATTTATGATTCATGATTCAATTCATGATTCATGATTCATGATTCATGATTCAAATTATGATTCATGATTCATGATTCGATTCATGATTCGATTCATGATTCATGATTCGATTCATGATTCATGATTCATGATTCAATTCATGATTCATGATTCATGATTCATGATTCATGATTCATGATTCAATTCATGATTCATGATTTATGATTCTTGATTCATGATCATGATTCGATTCATGATTTATGATTCGATCATGATTCGATTCATGATTTATGATTCGATTCATGATTCATGATTCGATTCATGATTCTTGATCATGATTCATGATTCGATTCATGATTCATGATTCATGATTCATGATTCATGATTCATGATTCAATTCATGATTCATGATTCATGATTCAATTCATGATTCATGATTCATGATTCATGATTCATGATTCAATTCATGATTCATGATTATTGATTCATGATTCATGATTCAATTCATGATTCATGATTCATGATTCAATTCATGATTCATGATTCATGATTCATGATTCATGATTCGATTCATGATTCTTGACTCATGATTCATGATTCATGATTTCAATTCATGATTCATGATTCATGATTCATGATCATGATTCGATTCATGATTCTTGACTCATGATTCATGATTCATTATTCAATTCATGATTCATGATTCATGATTCATGATTCAATTCATGATTCAAGATTCATGATTCGATTCATGATTCATGATACAATTCATGATTCATGATTCATGATTCGATTCATGATTCATGATTCGATTCATGGTTCATGATTCAATTCATGATTCATGATTCATGATTCAATTCATGATTCATGATTCATGATTTCATTCATGATTCAATTCATGATTCATGATTCATGATTCAATTTATGATTCATGATTCATGATTCATGATTCAATTCTTGATTCATGATTCATAATTTAATTCATGATTCAATTCAAGATTCATGACTCATGATTCAATTCATGATTCATGATTCATGATTCATTCATGATTCATGATTCAATTTATGATTCATGATTCATGATTCAATTCATGATTCATGATTCGATTCATGATTCAATCATGATTCATGATTCATGATTCAATTATGATTCATGATTCATGATTCAATTCATGATTCATGATTCGATTCATGATTCAATTCATGATTCATGATTCATGATTCAATTCATGATTCATGATTCAATTTATGATTCATGATTCATGATTCATGATTCGATTCATGATTCATGATTTATGATTCATGATTCAATTCATGATTCATGATTCATGATTCGATTCATGATTCATGATTCGATCATGATTCATGATTCAATTCATGATTCATGATTCATGATTCAATTCATGATTCATGATCATGACTCATGATTCGATTCATGATTCATGATTCATGATTCAATTCATGATTCATGATTCATGATTCATGATTCATGATTCATGATTCAATTCATGATTCATGATTTATGATTCTTGATTCATGATTCATGTATTCGATTCATGATTTATGATTCGATTCATGATTCGATTCATGATTTATGATTCGATTCATGATTCATGATTCGATCATGATTCGATTCATGATTTATGATTCGATTCATGATTCATGATTCGATTCATGATTCTTGATTCATGATTCATGATTCGATTCATGATTCATGATTCATTGATTCATGATTCATGATTCATGATTCAATTCATGATTCATGATTCATGATTCAATTCATGATTCATGATCATGATTCATGATTCATGATTTATGATTCAATTCATGATTCATGATTAATGATTCATGATTCATGATTCAATTCATGATCATGATTCATGATTCAATTCATGATTCATGATTCATGATTCATGATTCATGATTCGATTCATGATTCTTGACTCATGATTCATGATTCATTATTCAATTCATGATTCATGATTCATGATTCATGATTCAATTCATGATTCAAGATTCATGATTCGATTCATGATTCATGATACAATTCATGATTCATGATTCATGATTCGATTCATGATTCATGATTCGATTCATGGTTCATGATTCAATTCATGATTCATGATTCATTATTCAATTCATGATTCATGATTCATGATTTCATTCATGATTCAGATTCATGATTCATGATTCATGATTCAATTTATGATTCATGATTCATGATTCATGATTCAATTCTTGATTCATGATTCATAATTTAATTCATGATTCAATTCAAGATTCATGACTCATGATTCAATTCATGATTCATGATTCATGATTCAATTCATGATTCATGATTCAATTTATGATTCATGATTCATGATTCAATCATGATTCATGATTCGATTCATGATTCAATTCATGATTCATGATTCATGATTCAATTTATGATTCATGATTCATGATTCAATTCATGATTCATGATTCGATTCATGATCAATTCATGAATTCATGATTCATGATTCAATTCATGATTCATGATTCAATTTATGATTCATGATTCATGATTCATGATTCGATTCATGATTCAATTCATGATTCATGATTCATGATTCAATTCATGATTCATGATTCATGATTCATGATTCGATTCATGATTCATGATTTATGATTCATGATTCAATTCATGATTCATGATTCATGATTCGATTCATGATTTATGATTCGATTCATGATTCTGATTCATGAATCGATTTAAGATTCATAATTCATGATTCATGTTTCATGATTCATGATTCATGATTCAATTCATGATTCGATTCATGATTTATGATTCATGAATCGATTTAAGATTCATAATTCATGATTCATGATCATGATTCATGATTCATGATTCAATTCATGATTCATGATTCATGATTCATGATTCAATTCATGATCCATGATTTCATGATTCAATTCATGATTCGATGATTCATGATTCAATTCATGATTCATGATTCATGATTCATGATTCATGATTCAATTCATGATTCATGATTCAATCATGATTCATGATTCAAGATTCATGATTCATGATCAATTCATGATTCATAATTCAATTCATGATTTGAATCCTGATTCAACTCATGATTCATGATTCGATTTATGATTCATAATCATGATTCATGATTCAATTCATGATTCATGATTCATGATTCGATTCATGATTCATTGATTCGATTCATGATTCTGATTCAATGTATGATTCATGATTCATGATTCAATTCATGATTCATGATTCATGATTCGATTCATGATTCATGATTCAATTCATGATTCATGATTCATGATTCAATTTATGATTCATGATTCATGATTCAATTCATGATTCATGATTCATTTTTCAATTCATGATTCATGATTCAAGATTCATGATTCGATTCATGATTCATGATTCGATTTATGATTCATGATTCATGATTCATGATTCATGATTCAATTCATGATTCATGATTCATGATTCAATTCATAAGTCATGATTCATCATTCATGATTCAATTAGTGATTCATGATTCATGATTCAATTCATGATTCATGATTCATGATTATTATTATTATTATTATTATCGTTATTTGTTAGGCGCCACAAGGTTTCCGCAGCGCCAAACATGGTATAAACAGTAGACTATACAGGGTAAAACAGTACATTGATTCATGATTCAACTCATGATTCATGATTCATGATTCATGATTCGATTCATGATTCATGATTCATGATTCATGTTCAATTCATGATCCATGATTCATGATTCGATTCATGATTCATGATTCGATTCATGATTCTTGATTCATGATTCATGATTCGATTCATGATCCATGATTTAATTCATGATTCATGATTCGTGATTCATGATTCATGATTCATGATTCAATTCATGATTCATGATTCAATTCATAATTCATGATTCAAGATTCATGATTCATGATTCAATTCATGATTCATGATTCATGATTCAATTCATGATTCATGATTCATGATTCATGATTCATGATTCAATTCATGATTCATGATTCACTGACTCAATTCATGATTCATGATTCATGATTCATGATTCATGATTCGATTCATGATTCTTGACTCATGATTCATGATTCGATTCATGATTCATGATTCATTATTCAATTCATGATTGACATGATTCATGATTCATGATTTCAATTCATGATTCAAGATTCATGATTCGATTCAATTCATGATTCATGATTCGATTCATGGTTCATGATTCAATTCATGATTCATGATTCAATTCATGATTCATGATTTAATTCATGATTCAATTCATGATTCATGATTCATGATTCAATTTATGATTCATGATTCATGATTCATGATTCAATTCTTGATTCATGATTCATAATTTAATTCATGATTAAATTCAAGATTCATGACTCATGATTCTTTCATGATCATGATTTAATTCATGATTTAATTCATGATTCATGATTCATGATTCAATTTATGATTCATGATTTATGATTCATGATTCAATTCATGATTCAATTTATGATTCATGATTCATGATTCGATTCATGATTCAATTCATGATTCATGATTCATGATTCAATTCATGATTCATGATTCATGATTCATGATTCATGATTCGATTTATGATTCTTGATTCATGATTCATGATTCGATTCATGATTCATGATTCATGATTCAATTCATGATTCATGATTCATGATTCGATTCATGATTCATGATTCGTTTCATGATTCATGATTCAATGTATGATTCATGATTCATGATTCAATTCATGATTCATGATTCATGATTCATGATTCATGATTCATGATTCGATTCATGATTTATGATTTGATTCATGATTCATGATTCATGATTCGATTCATGATTCAATTCATGATTCATGATTCATGATTCAATTCATGATTCATGATTCATGATTCATGATTCGATTCATGATTAATGATTTATGATTTCATGATTCAATTCATAATTCATGATTCATGATTCAATTCATGATTTATGATTCATGATTCAATTCATGATTCATGATTCATGATTCATGATTCAAATTATGATTCATGATTCATGATTCGATTCATGATTCGATTCATGATTCATGATTCATGATTCAATTCATGATTCATGATTCATGATTCATGATTCATGATTCATGATTCAATTCATGATCATGATTTATGATTCTTGATTCATGATTCATGATTCGATTCATGATTTTTGATTCGATTCATGATTCGATTCATGATTTATGATTCGATTCATGATTCATGATTCGATTCATGATTCTTGATTCATGATTCATGATTCGATTCATGATTCATGATTCATGATTCATGATTCATGATTCATGATTCAATTCATGATTCATGATTCATGATTCAATTCATGATTCATGATTCATGATTCATGATTCATGATTCAATTCATGATTCATGATTAATGATTCATGATTCATGATTCAATTCATGATTCATGATTCATGATTCAATTCATGATTCATGATTCATGATTCATGATTCATGATTCGATTCATGATTCTTGACTCATGATTCATGATTCATTATTCAATTCATGATTCATGATTCATGATTCATGATTCAATTCATGATTCAGATTCATGATTCGATTCATGATTCATGATACAATTCATGATTCATGATTCATGATTCGATTCATGATTCATGATTCGATTCATGGTTCATGATTCAATTCATGATTCATGATTCATGATTCAATTCATGATTCATGATTCATGATTTCATTCATGATTCAATTCATGATCATGATTCATGATTCAATTTATGATTCATGATTCATGATTCATGATTCAATTCTTGATTCATGATTCATAATTTAATTCATGATTCAATTCAAGATTCATGACTCATGTCAATTCATGATTCATGATTCATGATTCAATTCATGATTCATGATTCAATTTATGATTCATGATTCATGATTCAATTCATGATTCATGATTCGATTCATGATTCAATTCATGATTCATGATTCATGATTCAATTTATGATTCATGATTCATGATTCAATTCATGATTCATGATTCGATTCATGATTCAATTCATGATTCATGATTCATGATTCAATTCATGATTCATGATTCAATTTATGATTCATGATTCATGATTCATGATTCGATTCATGATTCATGATTTATGATTCATGATTCAATTCATGATTCATGATTCATGATTCGATTCATGATTCGATTCATGATTCATGATTCGATTCATGATTCATGATTCAATTCATGATTCATGATTCATGATTCAATTCATGATTCATGATTCATGACTCATGATTCGATTCATGATTCATGATTCATGATTCAATTCATGATTCATGATTCATGATTCATGATTCATGATTCATGATTCAATTCATGATTCATGATTTATGATTCTTGATTCATGATTCATAATTCGATTCATGATTTATGATTCGATTCATGATTTATGATTCGATTCATGATTCATGATTCGATTCATGATTCGATTCATGATTTATGATTCGATTCATGATTCATGATTCGATTCATGATTCTTGATTCATGATTCATGATTCGATTCATGATTCATGATTCATGATTCATGATTCATGATTCATGATTCAATTCATGATTCATGATTCATGATTCAATTCATGATTCATGATTCATGATTCATGATTTATGATTCAATTCATGATTCATGATTAATGATTCATGATTCATGATTCAATTCATGATTCATGATTCATGATTCAATTCATGATTCATGATTCATGATTCATGATTCATGATTCGATTCATGATTCTTGACTCATGATTCATGATTCATTATTCAATTCATGATTCATGATTCATGATTCATGATTCAATTCATGATTCAAGATTCATGATTCGATTCATGATTCATGATACAATTCATGATTCATGATTCATGATTCGATTCATGATTCATGATTCGATTCATGGTTCATGATTCAATTCATGATTCATGATTCATGATTCAATTCATGATTCATGATTCATGATTTCATTCATGATTCAATTCATGATTCATGATTCATGATTCAATTTATGATTCATGATTCATGATTCATGATTCAATATTTGATTCATGATTCATAATTTAATTCATGATTCAATTCAAGATTCATGACTCATGATTCAATTCATGATTCATGATTCATGATTCAATTCATGATTCATGATTCAATTTATGATTCATGTTTCATGATTCAATTCATGATTCATGATTCGATTCATGATTCAATTCATGATTCATGATTCATGATTCAATTTATGATTCATGATTCATGATTCAATTCATGATTCATGATTCGATTCATGATTCAATTCATGATTCATGATTCATGATTCAATTCATGATTCATGATTCAATTTATGATTCATGATTCATGATTCATGATTCGATTCATGATTCAATTCATGATTCATGATTCAATTCATGATTCATGATTCAATTCATGATTCATGATTCATGATTCATGATTCGATTCATGATTCATGATTTATGATTCATGATTCAATTCATGATTCATGATTCATGATTCGATTCATGATATATGATTCGATTCATGATTCATGATTCATGAATCGATTTAAGATTCATAATTCATGATTCATGTTTCATGATTCATGATTCATGATTCAATTCATGATTCGATTCATGATTTATGATTCATGAATCGATTTAAGATTCATAATTCATGATTCATGATTCATGATTCATGATTCATGATTCAATTCATGATTCATGATTCATGATTCATGATTCAATTCATGATTCATGATTCATGATTCAATTCATGATTCATGATTCATGATTCAATTCATGATTCATGATTCATGATTCATGATTCATGATTCAATTCATGATTCATGATTCAATTCATGATTCATGATTCAAGATTCATGATTCATGATTCAATTCATGATTCATAATTCAATTCATGATTTGAATCCTGATTCAACTCATGATTCATGATTCGATTTATGATTCATGATTCATGATTCATGATTCAATTCATGATTCATGATTCATGATTCGATTCATGATTCATGATTCGATTCATGATTCATGATTCAATGTATGATTCATGATTCATGATTCAATTCATGAGTCATGATTCATGATTCGATTCATGATTCATGATTCAATTCATGATTCATGATTCATGATTCAATTTATGATTCATGATTCATGATTCAATTCATGATTCATGATTCATTTTTCAATTCATGATTCATGATTCATGATTCATGATTCGATTCATGATTCATGATTCGATTTATGATTCATGATTCATGATTCATGATTCATGATTCAATTCATGATTCATGATTCATGATTCAATTCATAAGTCATGATTCATGATTCATGATTCAATTCATGATTCATGATTCATGATTCATGATTCGATTCATGATTCATGATTCGATTTATGATTCATGATTCATGATTCATGATTCATGATTCATGATTCAATTCATGATTCATGATTCATGATTCAATTCATAAGTCATGATTCATGATTCATGATTCAATTCATGATTCATGATTCATGATTTGATTCATGATTAATGATTAATGATTCGATTTATGATTCATGATTCATGATTCATGATTCATGATTTATGATTCAATTCATGATTCATGATTCATGATTCAATTCATGATTCATGATTCATGATTCATGATTCATGATTCATGATTCAATTCATGATTCATGATTCATGATTCAATTCATGATTCATGATTCATGATTCATGATTCATGATTCAATTCATGATTCATGTTTCATGACTCATGATTCGATTCATGATTCATGATTCATGATTCATGATTCATGATTCAATTCATGATTCATGATTCATGATTCATGATTAATGATTCATGATTCGATTTATGATTCATGATTCATGATTCGATTCATGATTCTTGATTCATGATTTATGATTCGATTCATGATTCATGATTCGATTCATGATTCTTAAATCATGATTTATGATTCGATTCATGATTCATGATTCATGATTCAATTCATGATTCATGATTCATGATTCATGATTCAATTCATAATTCATGATTCATGATTCAATTCATGATTCATGATTCAATTTATGATTCATGATTCATGATTCAATTCATGATTCATGATTCATGATTATTATTATTATTATTATTATCGTTTATTTGTTAGGCGCCACAAGGTTTCCGCAGCGCCAAACATGGTATAAACAGTAGACTATACAGGGTAAAACAGTACATGATTCATGATTCAACTCATGATTCATGATTCATGATTCATGATTCATGATTCGATTCATGATTCATGATTCATGATTCATGTTTCAATTCATGATTCATGATTCATGATTCGATTCATGATTCATGATTCGATTCATGATTCTTGATTCATGATTCATGATTCGATTCATGATTCATGATTTAATTCATGATTCATGATTCGTGATTCATGATTCATGATTCATGATTCAATTCATGATTCATGATTCAATTCATAATTCATGATTCAAGATTCATGATTCATGATTCAATTCATGATTCATGATTCATGATTCAATTCATGATTCATGATTCATGATTCATGATTCATGATTCAATTCATGATTCATGATTCATGACTCAATTCATGATTCATGATTCATGATTCATGATTCATGATTCGATTCATGATTCTTGACTCATGATTCATGATTCGATTCATGATTCATGATTCATTATTCAATTCATGATTCATGATTCATGATTCATGATTCAATTCATGATTCAAGATTCATGATTCGATTCAATTCATGATTCATGATTCGATTCATGGTTCATGATTCAATTCATGATTCATGATTCATGATTCAATTCATGATTCATGATTTAATTCATGATTCAATTCATGATTCATGATTCATGATTCAATTTATGATTCATGATTCATGATTCATGATTCAATTCTTGATTCATGATTCATAATTTAATTCATGATTAAATTCAAGATTCATGACTCATGATTCAATTCATGATTCATGATTTAATTCATGATTTAATTCATGATTCATGATTCATGATTCAATTTATGATTCATGATTTATGATTCATGATTCAATTCATGATTCAATTTATGATTCATGATTCATGATTCGATTCATGATTCAATTCATGATTCATGATTCATGATTCAATTCATGATTCATGATTCATGATTCATGATTCATGATTCATGATTCGATTTATGATTCTTGATTCATGATTCATGATTCATGATTCATGATTCGATTCATGATTCATGATTCATGATTCAATTCATGATTCATGATTCATGATTCGATTCATGATTCATGATTCGATTCATGATTCATGATTCAATGTATGATTCATGATTCATGATTCAATTCATGATTCATGATTCATGATTCATGATTCGATTCATGATTCATGATTCGATTTATGATTCATGATGCATGATTCATGATTCATGATTCATGATTCAATTCATGATTCATGATTCATGATTCAATTCATAAGTCATGATTCATGATTCATGATTCAATTCATGATTCATGATTCATGATTCGATTCATGATTCATGATTAATGATTCGATTTATGATTCATGATTCATGATTCATGATTCATGATTTATGATTCAATTCATGATTCATTATTCATGATTCAATTCATGATTCATGATTCATGATTCATGATTCATGATTCATGATTCAATTCATGATTCATGATTCATGATTCAATTCATGATTTATGAATTATGATTCATGATTCAATTCATGATTCATGATTCATGACTAATGATTCGATTCATGATTCATGATTCATGATTCATGATTCATGATCCATGATTCAGTTCATGATTCATGATTCATGATTCAATTCATGATTCATGATTCATGATTCATGATTCATGATTCGATTTATGATTCATGATTCATGATTCGATTCATGATTCTTGATTCATGATTTATGATTCGATTCATGATTCATGATTCGATTCATGATTCTTAATTCATGATTTATGATTCGATTCATGATTCATGATTCATGATTGAATTCATGATTCATGATTCATGATTCATGATTTAATTCATAATTTATGATTCATGATTCATGATTCATGATTCAATTCATAATTCATGATTCATGATTCAATTCATGATTCATGATTCATGATTCATGATTCAATTCATGATTCATGATTCATGATTCATGATTCATGATTCGATTCATGATTCATGATTCATGATTCATGTTTCAATTCATGATTCATGATTCATGATTCGATTCATGATTCATGATTCGATTCATGATTCATGATTCGATTCATGATTCTTGATTCATGATTCATGATTCGATTCATGATTCTTGATTCATGATTCATGATTCATGATTCATGATTCATGATTCAATTCATGATTCATGATTCATGACTCATGATTCAATTCATGATTCAGGATTCAGGATTCAATTCATGATTCATGATTCATTATTCATGATTCATGATTCATGATTCATGATTCATGATTCAATTCATGATTCATGATTTATGATTCGATTCATGATTCATGATACGATTCATGATTCTTGATTCATGATTCATGATTTGATTCATGATTCAATTCATGATTCATGATTTATGATTCGATTCATGAATTATGATTCGATTCATGATTCATGATTCATGATTCAATTCATGATTCATGATTCATGATTCAATTCATGATTCATGATTCAATTCATGATTCATGATTCATGATTCGATTCATGATTCTTGACTCATGATTCATGATTCGATTCATGATTCATGATTTATGATTAAATTCATGATTCATGATTCATGATTCATGATTTAATTCATGATTCATGATTCAATTCTTGATTCATGATTCATAATTTAATTCATGAATCAATTCAAGATTCATGACTCATGATTCAATTCATGATTCATGATTCATGATTCAATTCATGATTCATGATTCAATTTATGATTCATGATTCATGATTCAATTCATGATTCATGATTCGATTCATGATTCAATTCATGATTCATGATTCATGATTCAATTCATGATTCATGATTCATGATTCATGATTCATGATTCAATTCATGATTTATGATTTATGATTCGATTCATGATTCGATTCATGATTCTTGATTCATGATTCATGATTCGATTCATGATTCAATTCATGATTCATGATTTATGATTCGATTCATGATTCATGATTCGATTCATGCTTCTTGATTCATGATTCATGATTCGATTCATGATTCATGATTCATGATTCAATTCATGATTCATGATTCATGATTCATGATTCATGATTCATGATTCATGATTCAATTCATGATTCATGATTCAATTCATAATTCATGATTCAAGATTCATGATTCATGATTCAATTCATGATTCATGATTCATGATTCAATTCATGATTCATGATTCGATTCATGATTCATGATTCAATTCATGATTCATGATTCATGATTCGATTCATGATTCATGATTCGATTCATGATTCATGATTCGATTCATGATTCATGATTCAATGTATGATTCATGATTCATGATTCAATTCATGATTCATGATTCATGATTCATGATTCGATTCATGATTCATGATTCGATTTATGATTCATGATGCATGATTCATGATTCATGATTCATGATTCAATTCATGATTCATGATTCATGATTCAATTCATAAGTCATGATTCATGATTCATGATTCAATTCATGATTCATGATTTATGATTCGATTCATGATTCATGATTAATGATTCGATTTATGATTCATGATTCATGATTCATGATTCATGATTCAATTCATGATTCATGATTCATGACTCATGATTCAATTCATGATTCAGGATTCAGGATTCAATTCATGATTCATGATTCATTATTCATGATTAAATTCAAGATTCATGACTCATGATTCAATTCATGATTCATGATTTAATTCATGATTTAATTCATGATTCATGATTCATGATTCAATTTATGATTCATGATTCATGATTCATGATTCAATTCATGATTCATGATTCGATTCATGATTCAATTCATGATTCATGATTCATGATTCAATTCATGATTCATGATTCATGATTCATGATTCATGATTCAATTCATGATTTATGATTTATGATTCGATTCATGATTCGATTCATGATTCTTGATTCATGATTCATGATTCGATTCATGATTCAATTCATGATTCATGATTTATGATTCGATTCATGATTCATGATTCGATTCATGCTTCTTGATTCATGATTCATGATTCGATTCATGATTCATGATTCATGATTCAATTCATGATTCATGATTCATGATTCATGATTCATGATTCATGATTCATGATTCATGATTCAATTCATGATTCATGATTCAATTCATAATTCATGATTCAAGATTCATGATTCATGATTCAATTCATGATTCATGATTCATGATTCAATTCATGATTCATGATTCGATTCATGATTCATGATTCAATTCATGATTCATGATTCATGATTCGATTCATGATTCATGATTCGATTCATGATTCATGATTCGATTCATGATTCATGATTCAATGTATGATTCATGATTCATGATTCAATTCATGATTCATGATTCATGATTCATGATTCGATTCATGATTCATGATTCGATTTATGATTCATGATGCATGATTCATGATTCATGATTCATGATTCAATTCATGATTCATGATTCATGATTCAATTCATAAGTCATGATTCATGATTCATGATTCAATTCATGATTCATGATTTATGATTCGATTCATGATTCATGATTAATGATTCGATTTATGATTCATGATTCATGATTCATGATTCATGATTCAATTCATGATTCATGATTCATGACTCATGATTCAATTCATGATTCAGGATTCAGGATTCAATTCATGATTCATGATTCATTATTCATGATTAAATTCAAGATTCATGACTCATGATTCAATTCATGATTCATGATTTAATTCATGATTTAATTCATGATTCATGATTCATGATTCAATTTATGATTCATGATTTATGATTCATGATTCAATTCATGATTCAATTTATGATTCATGATTCATGATTCGATTCATGATTCAATTCATGATTCATGATTCATGATTCAATTCATGATTCATGATTCATGATTCATGATTCATGATTCATGATTCGATTTATGATTCTTGATTCATGATTCATGATTCATGATTCATGATTCGATTCATGATTCATGATTCATGATTCAATTCATGATTTATGATTCATGATTCGATTCATGATTCTATGATTCAATGTATGATTCATGATTCATGATTCAATCATGATTCATGATTCATGATTCATGATTCGATTCATGATTCATGATTCGATTTATGATTCATGATGCATGATTCATGATTCATGATTCATGATTCAATTCATGATTCATGATTCATGATTCAATTCATAAGTCATGATTCATGATTCATGATTCAATTCATGATTCATGATTCATGATTCGATTCATGATTCATGATTAATGATTCGATTTATGATTCATGATTCATGATTTATGATTCAATTCATGATTCATTATTCATGATTCAATTCATGATTCATGATTCATGATTCATGATTCATGATTCATGATTCAATTCATGATTCATGATTCATGATTCAATTCATGATTTATGAATTATGATTCATGATTCAATTCATGATTCATGATTCATGACTAATGATTCGATTCATGATTCATGATTCATGATTCATGATTCATGATCCATGATTCAGTTCATGATTCATGATTCATGATTCAATTCATGATTCATGATTCATGATTCATGATTCATGATTCGATTTATGATTCATGATTCATGATTCGATTCATGATTCTTGATTCATGATTTATGATTCGATTCATGATTCATGATTCGATTCATGATTCTTAATTCATGATTTATGATTCGATTCATGATTCATGATTCATGATTCAATTCATGATTCATGATTCATGATTCATGATTCATGATTCGATTCATGATTCATGATTCATGATTCATGTTTCAATTCATGATTCATGATTCATGATTCGATTCATGATTCATGATTCGATTCATGATTCATGATTCGATTCATGATTCTTGATTCATGATTCATGATTCGATTCATGATTCTTGATTCATGATTCATGATTCATGATTCATGATTCATGATTCAATTCATGATTCATGATTCATGACTCATGATTCAATTCATGATTCAGGATTCAGGATTCAATTCATGATTCATGATTCATTATTCATGATTCATGATTCATGATTCATGATTCATGATTCAATTCATGATTCATGATTTATGATTCGATTCATGATTCATGATACGATTCATGATTCATGATTCAATTCATGATTTATGATTTATGATTCGATTCATGATTCATGATTCGATTCATGATTCTTGATTCATGATTCATGATTCGATTCATGATTCAATTCATGATTCATGATTTATGATTCGATTCATGATTCATGATTCGATTCATGCTTCTTGATTCATGATTCATGATTCGATTCATGATTCATGATTCATGATTCAATTCATGATTCATGATTCATGATTCATGATTCATGATTCATGATTCATGATTCATGATTCAATTCATGATTCATGATTCAATTCATAATTCATGATTCAAGATTCATGATTCATGATTCAATTCATGATTCATGATTCATGATTCAATTCATGATTCATGATTCGATTCATGATTCATGATTCAATTCATGATTCATGATTCATGATTCGAATTCATGATTCATGATTCGATTCATGATTCATGATTCGATTCATGATTCATGATTCAATGTATGATTCATGATTCATGATTCAATTCATGATTCATGATTCATGATTCATGATTCGATTCATGATTCATGATTCGATTTATGATTCATGATGCATGATTCATGATTCATGATTCATGATTCAATTCATGATTCATGATTCATGATTCAATTCATAAGTCATGATTCATGATTCATGATTCAATTCATGATTCATGATTTATGATTCGATTCATGATTCATGATTAATGATTCGATTTATGATTCATGATTCATGATTCATGATTCATGATTTATGATTCAATTCATGATTCATTATTCATGATTCAATTCATGATTTATGAATTATGATTCATGATTCATGATTCAATTCATGATTCATGATTCATGACTAATGATTCGATTCATGATTCATGATTCATGATTCATGATTCATGATTCAGTTCATGATTCATGATTCATGATTCAATTCATGATTCATGATTCATGATTCATGATTCGATTTATGATTCATGATTCATGATTCGATTCATGATTCTTGATTCATGATTTATGATTCGATTCATGATTCATGATTCGATTCATGATTCTTGATTCATGATTTATGATTCGATTCATGATTCATGATTCATAATTGAATTCATGATTCATGATTCATGATTCATGATTCAATTCATAATTCATGATTCATGATTCAATTCATGATTCATGATTCATGATTCATGATTCAATTCATGATTCATGATTCATGATTCGATTCATGATTCATGATTCATGATTCATGTTTCAATTCATGATTCATGATTCATGATTCGATTCATGATTCATGATTCGATTCATGATTCATGATTCGATTCATGATTCTTGATTCATGATTCATGATTCGATTCATGATTCTTGATTCATGATTCATGATTCGATTCATGATTCATGATTCATGATTCATGATTCATGATTCATGATTCAATTCATGATTCATGATTCATGACTCATGATTCAATTCATGATTCATGATTCAGGATTCAATTCATGATTCATGATTCATGATTCATGATTCATGATTAATGATTCAATTCATGATTCATGATTTATGATTCGATTTTTGATTCATGATTCGATTCATGATTCTTGATTCATGATTCATGATTTGATTCATGATTCAATTCATGATTCATGATTTATGATTCGATTCATGATTCATGATTCGATTCATGATTCATGATTCATGATTCAATTCATGATTCATGATTCAATTCATAATTCATGATTCAAGATTCATGATTCATGATTCAATTCATGATTCATGATTCATGATTCAATTCATGATTCATGATTCATGATTCAATTCATGATTCATGATTCATGATTCGATTCATGATTCTTGACTCATGATTCATGATTCGATTCATGATTCATGATTTATGATTAAATTCATGATTCATGATTCATGATTCATGATTCGATTCATGATTCATGATTCATGATTTAATTCATGATTCATGATTCAATTCTTGATTCATGATTCATAATTTAATTCATGAATCAATTAAAGATTCATGACTCATGATTCAATTCATGATTCATGATTCATGATTCATGATTCAATTCATGATTCATGATTCAATTTATGATTCATGATTCATGATTCAATTCATGATTCATGATTCGATTCATGATTCAATTCATGATTCATGATTCATGATTCAATTCATGATTCATGATTCATGATTCATGATTCAATTCATGAGTTATGATTTATGATTCGATTCATGATTCATGATTCGATTCATGATTCTTGATTCATGATTCATGATTCGATTCATGATTTAATTCATGATTCATGATTTATGATTCGATTCATGATTCATGATTCGATTCATGATTCTTGATTCATGATTCATGATTCGATTCATGATTCATGATTCATGATTCAATTCATGATTCATGATTCATGATTCATGATTCATGATTCAATTCATGATTCATGATTCAATTCATAATTCATGATTCAAGATTCATGATTCATGATTCAATTCATGATTCATGATTCATGATTCAATTCATGATTCATGATTCATGATTCAATTCATGATTCATGATTCATGATTCAATTCATGATTCATGATTAATGATTCATGATTCATGATTCGATTCATGATTCTTGACTCATGATTCATGATTCGATTCATGATTCATGATTCATTATTCAATTCATGATTCATGATTCATGATTCAATTCATGATTCAAGATTAATGATTCGATTCATGATTCATGATACAATTCATGATTCATGATTCATGATTCGATTCATGATTCAATTCATGATTCATGATTCGATTCATGGTTCATGATTCAATTCATGGTTCATGATTCATGATTCAATTCATGATTCATGATTCATGATTTAATTCATGATTCAATGCATGATTCATGATTCATGATTCAATTTATGATTCATGATTCATGATTCATGATTCAATTCTTGATTCATGATTCATAATTTAATTCATGATTCAATTCAAGATTCATGACTCATGATTCAATTCATGATTCATGATTCATGATTCATGATTCAATTCATGATTCATGATTCAATTTATGATTCATGATTCATGATTCAATTCATGATTCATGATTCGATTCATGATTCAATTCATGATTCATGATTCATGATTCAATTCATGATTCATGATTCATGATTCATGATTCAATTCATGATTCATGATTCATGATTCATGATTCAATTCATGATTTATGATTCATGATTCAATTCATGATTCATGATTCATGATTCATGATTCATGATTCGATTCATGATTTATGATTTATGATTCAATTCATGATTCATGATTCATGATTCGATTCATGATTCATGATTCGATTTATGATTCTTGATTCATGATTCATGATTCGATTCATGATTCATGATTTATGATTCAATTCATGATTCATGATTCATGATTCATGAATCATGATTCAATACATGATTCATGATTCATGATTCAATTCATAATTCATGATTCATGATTCATGATTCAATTCATGATTTATGATTCATGATTCATGATTCATGATTCAATTCATGATTTATGATTCATGATTCAATTCATGATTCATGATTCATGATTCATGATTCATGATTCGATTCATGATTTATGATTTATGATTCAATTCATGATTCATGATTCGATTCATGATTCATGATTTGATTCATGATTCTTGATTCATGATTCATGATTCGATTCATGATTCATGATTCATGATTCAATTCATGATTCATGATTCATGATTCATGATTCAATTCATGATTCATGATTCAATTCATGATTCATGATTCATGATTCAATTCAGGATTCATGATTCATGATTCATGATTCATGATTCAATTCATGATTCATGATTCAATTCATGATTCATGATTCAAGATTCATGATTCATGATTCAATTCATGATTCATAATTTAATTCATGATTCGAATCCTGATTCAACTCTTGATTCTTGATTCGATTTATGATTCATGATTCATGATTCATGATTCAATTCATGATTCATGATTCATGATTCGATTCATGATTTATGATTCAATTCATGATTCATGATTCAATGTACGATTCATGATTCATGATTCAATTCATGATTCATGATTCATGATTCATGATTCGATTCATGATTCATGATTCGATTCATGATTCATGATTCAATTCAAGATTCATGATTCATGATTCAATTCATGATTCATGATTCATGATTCATGATTCAATTCATGATTCATGATTCAATTCATGATTCATGATTCATGATTCAATTCATGATTCATGATTCATGATTCAATTCATGATTCATGATTCATGATTCATGATTCATGATTCAATTCATGATTCATGATTCATGATTCAATTCATGATTCATGATTCATGATTCATGATTCATGATTCAATTCATGATTCTTGACTCATGATTCATGATTCGGTTCATGATTCATGATTCATTATTCAATTCATGATTCAAGATTCATGATTCGATTCATGATTCATGATACAATTAATGATACATGATTCATGATTCGATTCATGATTCAATTCATGATTCATGATTCGATTCATGGTTCATGATTCAATTCATGATTCATGATTCATGATTTATGATTCAATTCATGATTCATGATTCATGATTCGATTCATGATTCAATTCATGATTCATGATTCGATTCATGATTCATGATTCAATTTATAATTCATGATTCATGATTTATGATTCAATTCATGATTCATGATTCAATTCATGATTCATGATTCATGATTCAATTCATGATTCATTATTCATGATTCATGATTCATGATTCATGATTCGATTTATGATTCATGATTCATGATTCATGATTCAATTCATGATTTGATTCATGATTCAATTCATGATTCATGATTCGATTCATGATTCTTGATTCATGATTTATGATTCGATTCATGATTCATGATTCATGATTCAATTCATGATTCATGATTCATGATTCAATTCATAATTCATGATTCATGATTCAATTCATGATTCATGATTCAATTCATGATTCATGATTCATGATTCAATTCATGATTCATGATTCATGATTCATGATCCAATTCATGATTTATGATTCATGATTCATGATTCATGATTTGATTCATGATTCATGATTCATGATTCATGATTCAATTCATAATTCATGATTCATGATTCGATTCATGATTCATGATTTATTCATGATTCATGATTCGATTCATGATTCTTGATTCATGATTCATGATTCGATTCATGATTCATGATTCATGATTCAATTCATGATTCATGATTCATGACTCATGATTCGATTCATGATTCATGATTCATGATTCAATTCATGATTCATGATTCATGATTCATGATTCATGATTCATGATTCATGATTCAATTCATGATTCATGATTTATGATTCAATTCATGATTCATGATTTATGATTCGATTCATGATTCATGATTCGATTCATGATTCTTGATTTATGATTCATGATTCGATTCATGATTCAATTCATGATTCATGATTTATGATTCGATTCATGATTCATGATTCGATTCATGATTCTTGATTCATGATTCATGATTCATGATTCATGATTCATGATTCATGATTCAATTCATGATTCATGATTCACGATTCATGATTCATGATTCAATTCATGATTCATGATTCAATTCATAATTCATGATTCAAGATTCATGATTCATGATTCAATTCATGATTCATGATTCATGATTCATGATTCAATTCATGATTCATGATTCATGATTCAATTCATGATTCATGATTCATGATTCAATTCATGATTCATGATTCATGATTCAATTCATGATTCATGATTCATGATTCATGATTCATGATTCAATTCATGATTCATGATTCATGATTCAATTCATGATTCATGATTCATGATTCATGATTCATGATTCAATTCATGATTCTTGACTCATGATTCATGATTCGGTTCATGATTCATGATTCATTATTCAATTCATGATTCAAGATTCATGATTCGATTCATGATTCATGATACAATTAATGATACATGATTCATGATTCGATTCATGATTCAATTCATGATTCATGATTCGATTCATGGTTCATGATTCAATTCATGATTCATGATTCATGATTTATGATTCAATTCATGATTCATGATTCATGATTCGATTCATGATTCAATTCATGATTCATGATTCGATTCATGATTCATGATTCAATTCATAATTCATGATTCATGATTTATGATTCAATTCATGATTCATGATTCATGATTCATGAATCATGATTCAATACATGATTCATGATTCATGATTCAATTCATAATTCATGATTCATGATTCATGATTCATGATTCAATTCATGATTTATGATTCATGATTCAATTCATGATTCATGATTCATGATTCATGATTCGATTCATGATTTATGATTTATGATTCAATTCATGATTCATGATTCGATTCATGATTCATGATTCGATTCATGATTCTTGATTCATGATTCATGATTCGATTCATGAATCATGATTCAATTCATGATTCATGATTCATGATTCATGATTCAATTCATGATTCATGATTCAATTCATGATTCATGATTCATGATTCAATTCATGATTCATGATTCATGATTCATGATTCAATTCATGATTCATGATTCAATTCATGATTCATGATTCAAGATTCATGATTCATGATTCAATTCATGATTCATAATTCAATTCATGATTCGAATCCTGATTCAACTCATGATTCATGATTTGATTTATGATTCATGATTCATGATTCATGATTCAATTCATGATTCATGATTCATGATTCGATTCATGATTTATGATTCAATTCATGATTCATGATTCAATGTATGATTCATGATTCATGATTCAATTCATGATTCATGATTCATGATTCATGATTCGATTCATGATTCATGATTCGATTCATGATTCATGATTCAATTCATGATTCATGATTCAATTTATGATTCATGATTCATGATTCAATTCATGATTCATGATTCATGATTCATGATTCGATTCATGATTCATGATTCGATTTATGATTCATGATGCATGATTCATGATTCATGATTGAATTCATGATTCATGATTCATGATTCAATTCATGATTCATGATTAATGATTCAATTTATGATTTATGATTCATGATTCATGATTCATGATTCATGATTCATGATTCAATTCATGATTCATGATTCATGATTCAATTCATGATTCATGATTCATGATTCGATTTATGATTCATGATTCATGATTCATGATTCAATTCATGATTTGATTCATGATTCAATTCATGATTCATGATTCGATTCATGATTCTTGATTCATGATTTATGATTCGATTCATGATTCATGATTCATGATTCAATTCATGATTCATGATTCATGATTCAATTCATAATTCATGATTCATGATTCAATTCATGATTCATGATTCAATTCATGATTCATGATTCATGATTCAATTCATGATTCATGATTCATGATTCATGATCCAATTCATGATTTATGATTCATGATTCATGATTCATGATTCGATTCATGATTCATGATTCATGATTCATGATTCAATTCATAATTCATGATTCATGATTCGATTCATGATTCATGATTTATTCATGATTCATGATTCGATTCATGATTCTTGATTCATGATTCATGATTCGATTCATGATTCATGATTCATGATTCAATTCATGATTCATGATTCATGACTCATGATTCGATTCATGATTCATGATTCATGATTCAATTCATGATTCATGATTCATGATTCATGATTCAATTCATGATTCATGATTTATGATTCAATTCATGATTTATGATTTATGATTCGATTCATGATTCATGATTCGATTCATGATTCTTGATTCATGATTCATGATTCTTGATTCATGATTCATGATTCGATTCATGATTCAATTCATGATTCATGATTTATGATTCGATTCATGATTCATGATTCGATTTATGATTCTTGATTCATGATTCCTGATTCATGATTCATGATTCATGATTCATGATTCAATTCATGATTCATGATTCAATTCATAATTCATGATTCAAGATTCATGATTCATGATTCAATTCATGATTCATGATTCATGATTCAATTCATGATTCATGATTCATGATTCAATTCATGATTCATGATTCATGATTCAATTCATGATTCATGATTCATGATTCATGATTCATGATTCAATTCATGATTCATGATTCATGATTCAATTCATGATTCATGATTCATGATTCGATTCATGATTCATGATTCTTGACTCATGATTCATGATTCGATTCATGATTCATGATTCATTATTCAATTCATGATTCAAGATTCATGATTCGATTCATGATTCATGATACAATTAATGATTCATGATTCATGATTCGATTCATGATTCAATTCATGATTCATGATTCGATTCATGGTTCATGATTCAATTCATGATTCATGATTCATGATTTATGATTCAATTCATGATTCATGATTCATGATTCGATTCATGATTCAATTCATGATTCATGATTCGATTCATGATTCATGATTCAATTCATAATTCATGATTCATGATTTATGATTCAATTCATGATTCATGATTCATGATTCATGAATCATGATTCAATACATGATTCATGATTCATGATTCAATTCATAATTCATGATTCATGATTCATGATTCATGATTTAATTCATGATTTATGATTCATGATTCATGATTCATGATTCAATACATGATTCATGATTCATGATTCAATTCATAATTCATGATTCATGATTCATGATTCATGATTTAATTCATGATTTATGATTCATGATTCATGATTCATGATTCAATTCATGATTTATGATTCATGATTCAATTCATGATTCATGATTCATGATTCATGATTCATGATTCGATTCATGATTTATGATTTATGATTCAATTCATGATTCATGATTCGATTCATGATTCATGATTCGATTCATGATTCTTGATTCATGATTCATGATTCGATTCATGATTCATGATTCAATTCATGATTCATGATTCATGATTCAATTCATGATTCATGATTCAATTCATGATTCATGATTCATGATTCAATTCATGATTCATGATTCATGATTCATGATTCATGATTCATGATTCATGATTCAATTCATGATTCATGATTCAATTCATGATTCATGATTCAATTCATGATTCATGATTCAAGATTCATGATTCATGATTCAATTCATGATTCATAATTCAATTCATGATTCGAATCCTGATTCAACTCATGATTCATGATTCGATTTATGATTCATGATTCATGATTCATGATTCATGATTCAATTCATGATTCATGATTCATGATTCGATTCATGATTTATGATTCAATTCATGATTCATGATTCAATGTATGATTCATGATTCATGATTCAATTCATGATTCATGATTCAATGTATGATTCATGATTCATGATTCAATTCATGATTCATGATTAAATTCATGATTCATGATTCAATTTATGATTCATGATTCATGATTCAATTCATGATTCATGATTCATGATTCATGATTCGATTCATGATTCATGATTCGATTTATGATTCATGATGCATGATTCATGATTCATGATTGAATTCATGATTCATGATTCATGATTCAATTCATGATTCATGATTAATGATTCGATTTATGATTTATGATTCATGATTCATGATTCATGATTCATGATTCATGATTCAATTCATGATTCATGATTCATGATTCAATTCATGATTCATGATTCATGATTCATGATTCATGATTCGATTTATGATTCATGATTCATGATTCATGATTCAATTCATGATTTGATTCATGATTCAATTCATGATTCATGATTCGATTCATGATTCTTGATTCATGATTTATGATTCGATTCATGATTCATGATTCATGATTCAATTCATGATTCATGATTCATGATTCAATTCATAATTCATGATTCATGATTCAATTCATGATTCATGATTCAATTCATGATTCATGATTCATGATTCAATTCATGATTCATGATTCATGATTCATGATCCAATTCATGATTCATGATCCAATTCATGATTTATGATTCATGATTCATGATTCGATTCATGATTCATGATTCATGATTCATGATTCAATTCATAATTCATGATTCATGATTCGATTCATGATTCATGATTTATTCATGATTCATGATTCGATTCATGATTCTTGATTCATGATTCATGATTCGATTCATGATTCATGATTCATGATTCAATTCATGATTCATGATTCATGATTCAATTCATGATTCATGATTCATGATTCATGATTCATGATTCATGATTCAATTCATGATTCATGATTTATGATTCAATTCATGATTCATGATTTATGATTCGATTCATGATTCATGATTCGATTCATGATTCTTGATTCATGATTCATGATTCGATTCATGATTCAATTCATGATTCATGATTTATGATTCGATTCATGATTCTTGATTCATGATTCATGATTCATGATTCATGATTCATGATTCAATTCATGATTCATGATTCATGATTCATGATTCATGATTCAATTCATGATTCAATTCATGATTCATGATTTATGATTCAATTCATAATTCATGATTCAAGATTCATGATTCATGATTCAAGATTCATGATTCATGATTCATGATTCATGATTCATGATTCAATTTATGATTCATGCTTCATGATTCAATTCATGATTCATGATTCATGATTCATGATTCATGAATCAATTCATGATTCATGATTCATGATTCAATTCATGATTCATGATTCATGATTCATGATTCATGATTCATGATTCGATTCATGATTCTTGACTCATGATTCATGATTCGATTCATGATTCATGATTCATTATTCAATTCATGATTCAAGATTCATGATTCGATTCATGATTCATGATACAATTAATGATTCATGATTCATGATTCGATTCATGATTCAATTCATGATTCATGATTCGATTCATGGTTCATGATTCAATTCATGATTCATGATTCATGATTCAATTCATGATTCATGATTCATGATTTAATTCATGATTCAATTCATGATTCATGTTTCATGATTCAATTTATGATTCATGATTCATGATTCATGATTCAATTCTTGATTCATGATTTATAATTTAATTCATGATTCAATTCAAGATTCATGACTCATGATTCAATTCATGATTCATGATTCATGATTCAATTCATGATTCATGATTCAATTTATGATTCATGATTCATGATTCAATTCATGATTCATGATTCGATTCATGATTCAATTCATGATTCATATTTCATGATTCAATTCATGATTCATAATTCATGATTCATGATTCAATTCATGATTCATGATTCATGATTCAATTCATGATTCATGATTCATGATTCATGATTCATGATTCAATTCATGATTTATGATTCATGATTCAATTCATGATTAATGATTCATGATTCATGATTCATGATTCGATTCATGATTTATGATTTATGATTCAATTCATGATTCATGATTCATGATTCGATTCATGATTCATGATTCGATTTATGATTCTTGATTCATGATTCATGATTCGATTCATGATTCATGATTTATGATTCAATTCATGATTCATGATTCGATTCATGTTTCATGATTCATTATTCAATTCATGATTCATGATTCATGATTCAATTCATGATTCAAGATTCATGATTCGATTCATGATTCATGATTCAATTCATGATTCATGATTCATGATTCATGATTCATGATTCATGATTCATGATTCAATTCATGATTCATGATTTATGATTCATGATTCAATTCATGATTCATGATTCGATTCATGATTCAATTCATGATTCAAGATTCATGATTCAATTCATGATTCATGATACAATTCATGATTCATGATTCATGATTCGATTCATGATTCAATTCATGATTCATGATTCGATTCATGATTCATGATTCAATTCATGATTCATGATTCATGATTCATGATTCATGATTCAATTCATGATTCATGATTCATGATTTGATTCATGATTCATGATTCAATTCATGATTCATGATTCATGATTCAATTCATGATTCATGCTTCGATTCATGATTCAGGATTCGTTTTATGATTCTTGACTCATGATTCATGATTCGATTCATGATTCATGATTCATTATTCAATTCATGATTCAAGATTCATGATTCGATTCATGATACAATTAATGATTCATGATTCATGATTCGATTCATGATTCAATTCAAGATTCATGATTCGATTCATGGTTCATGATTCAATTCATGATTCATGATTCATGATTCAATTCATGATTCATGATTCATGATTTAATTCATGATTCAATTCATGATTCATGATTCATGATTCAATTCATAAGTCATGATTCATGATTCATGATTCAATTCATGATTCATGATTTATGATTCGATTCATGATTCATGATTAATGATTCGATTTATGATTCATGATTCATGATTCATGATTCATGATTTATGATTCAATTCATGATTCATTATTCATGATTCAATTCATGATTTATGAATTATGATTCATGATTCATGATTCAATTCATGATTCATGATTCATGACTAATGATTCGATTCATGATTCATGATTCATGATTCATGATTCATGATTCAGTTCATGATTCATGATTCATGATTCAATTCATGATTCATGATTCATGATTCATGATTCGATTTATGATTCATGATTCATGATTCGATTCATGATTCTTGATTCATGATTTATGATTCGATTCATGATTCATGATTCGATTCATGATTCTTGATTCATGATTTATGATTCGATTCATGATTCATGATTCATAATTGAATTCATGATTCATGATTCATGATTCATGATTCAATTCATAATTTATGATTCATGATTCATGATTCATGATTCAATTCATAATTCATGATTCATGATTCAATTCATGATTCATGATTCATGATTCATGATTCAATTCATGATTCATGATTCATGATTCGATTCATGATTCATGATTCATGATTCATGTTTCAATTCATGATTCATGATTCATGATTCGATTCATGATTCATGATTCGATTCATGATTCATGATTCGATTCATGATTCTTGATTCATGATTCATGATTCGATTCATGATTCTTGATTCATGATTCATGATTCGATTCATGATTCATGATTCATGATTCATGATTCATGATTCATGATTCAATTCATGATTCATGATTCATGACTCATGATTCAATTCATGATTCATGATTCAGGATTCAATTCATGATTCATGATTCATGATTCATGATTCATGATTCATGATTAATGATTCAATTCATGATTCATGATTTATGATTCGATTTTTGATTCATGATTCGATTCATGATTCTTGATTCATGATTCATGATTTGATTCATGATTCAATTCATGATTCATGATTTATGATTCGATTCATGATTCATGATTCGATTCATGATTCATGATTCATGATTCGATTCATGATTCAATTCATAATTCATGATTCAAGATTCATGATTCATGATTCATGATTCTTGACTCATGATTCATGATTCGATTCATGATTCATGATTTATGATTAAATTCATGATTCATGATTCATGATTCATGATTCGATTCATGATTCATGATTCATGATTCATGATTTAATTCATGATTCATGATTCAATTCTTGATTCATGATTCATAATTTAATTCATGAATCAATTCAAGATTCATGACTCATGATTCAATTCATGATTCATGATTCATGATTCATGATTCAATTCATGATTCATGATTCAATTTATGATTCATGATTCATGATTCAATTCATGATTCATGATTCGATTCATGATTCAATTCATGATTCATGATTCATGATTCAATTCATGATTCATGATTCATGATTCAATTCATGATTTATGATTTATGATTCGATTCATGATTCATGATTCGATTCATGATTCTTGATTCATGATTCATGATTCGATTCATGATTTAATTCATGATTCATGATTTATGATTCGATTCATGATTCATGATTCGATTCATGATTCTTGATTCATGATTCATGATTCGATTCATGATTCATGATTCATGATTCAATTCATGATTCATTAATCATGATTCATGATTCATGATTCATGATTCAATTCATGATTCATGATTCAATTCATAATTCATGATTCATGATTCAATTCATGATTCATGATTCATGATTCAATTCATGATTCATGATTAATGATTCATGATTCATGATTCGATTCATGATTCTTGACTCATGATTCATGATTCGATTCATGATTCATGATTCATTATTCAATTCATGATTCATGATTCATGATTCAATTCATGATTCAAGATTAATGATTCGATTCATGATTCATGATACAATTCATGATTCATGATTCATGATTTGATTCATGATTCAATTCATGATTCATGATTCGATTCATGGTTCATGATTCAATTCATGATTCATGATTCATGATTCAATTCATGATTCATGATTCATGATTTAATTCATGATTCAATTCATGATTCATGATTCATGATTCAATTTATGATTCATGATTCATGATTCATGATTCAATTCTTGATTCATGATTCATAATTTAATTCATGATTCAATTCAAGATTCATGACTCATGATTCAATTCATGATTCATGATTCATGATTCATGATTCAATTCATGATTCATGATTCAATTTATGATTCATGATTCATGATTCAATTCATGATTCATGATTCGATTCATGATTCAATTCATGATTCATGATTCATGATTCAATTCATGATTCATGATTCATGATTCATGATTCAATTCATGATTCATGATTCATGATTCATGATTCAATTCATGATTTATGATTCATGATTCAATTCATGATTCATGATTCATGATTCATGATTCATGATTCGATTCATGATTTATGATTTATGATTCAATTCATGATTCATGATTCATGATTCGATTCATGATTCATGATTCGATTTATGATTCTTGATTCATGATTCATGATTTGATTCATGATTCATGATTTATGATTCAATTCATGATTCATGATTCATGATTCATGAATCATGATTCAATACATGATTCATGATTCATGATTCAATTCATAATTCATGATTCATGATTCATGATTCAATTCATGATTTATGATTCATGATTCATGATTCATGATTCAATTCATGATTTATGATTCATGATTCAATTCATGATTCATGATTCATGATTCATGATTCATGATTCGATTCATGATTTATGATTTATGATTCAATTCATGATTCATGATTCGATTCATGATTCATGATTTGATTCATGATTCTTGATTCATGATTCATGATTCGATTCATGATTCATGATTCATGATTCAATTCATGATTCATGATTCATGATTCATGATTCAATTCATGATTCATGATTCAATTCATGATTCATGATTCATGATTCAATTCAGGATTCATGATTCATGATTCATGATTCATGATTCAATTCATGATTCATGATTCAATTCATGATTCATGATTCAAGATTCATGATTCATGATTCAATTCATGATTCATAATTTAATTCATGATTCGAATCCTGATTCAACTCTTGATTCTTGATTCGATTTATGATTCATGATTCATGATTCATGATTCAATTCATGATTCATGATTCATGATTCGATTCATGATTTATGATTCAATTCATGATTCATGATTCAATGTATGATTCATGATTCATGATTCAATTCATGATTCATGATTCATGATTCATGATTCGATTCATGATTCATGATTCGATTCATGATTCATGATTCAATTCATGATTCATGATTCAATTTATGATTCATGATTCATGATTCAATTCATGATTCATGATTCATGATTCATGATTCGATTCATGATTCATGATTCGATTTATGATTCATGATGCATGATTCATGATTCATGATTGAATTCATGATTCATGATTCATGATTCAATTCATGATTCATGATTAATGATTCAATTCATGATTCATGATTCATGATTCAATTCATAATTCATGATTCATGATTCAATTCATGATTCATGATTCATGATTCATGATTCAATTCATGATTCATGATTCATGATTCATGATCCAATTCATGATTTATGATTCATGATTCATGATTCATGATGTGATTCATGATTCATGATTCATGATTCATGATTCAATTCATAATTCATGATTCATGATTCGATTCATGATTCATGATTTATTCATGATTCATGATTCGATTCATGATTCTTGATTCATGATTCATGATTCGATTCATGATTCATGATTCATGATTCAATTCATGATTCATGATTCATGACTCATGATTCGATTCATGATTCATGATTCATGATTCAATTCATGATTCATGATTCATGATTCATGATTCATGATTCATGATTCAATTCATGATTCATGATTTATGATTCAATTCATGATTCATGATTTATGATTCGATTCATGATTCATGATTCGATTCATGATTCTTGATTTATGATTCATGATTCGATTCATGATTCAATTCATGATTCATGATTTATGATTCGATTCATGATTCATGATTCGATTTATGATTCTTGATTCATGATTCATGATTCATGATTCATGATTCATGATTCATGATTCAATTCATGATTCATGATTCACGATTCATGATTCATGATTCAATTCATGATTCATGATTCAATTCATAATTCATGATTCAAGATTCATGATTCATGATTCAATTCATGATTCATGATTCATGATTCATGATTCAATTCATGATTCATGATTCATGATTCAATTCATGATTCATGATTCATGATTCAATTCATGATTCATGATTCATGATTCAATTCATGATTCATGATTCATGATTCATGATTCATGATTCAATTCATGATTCATGATTCATGATTCAATTCATGATTCATGATTCATGATTCATGATTCATGATTCAATTCATGATTCTTGACTCATGATTCATGATTCGGTTCATGATTCATGATTCATTATTCAATTCATGATTCAAGATTCATGATTCGATTCATGATTCATGATACAATTAATGATACATGATTCATGATTCGATTCATGATTCAATTCATGATTCATGATTCGATTCATGGTTCATGATTCAATTCATGATTCATGATTCATGATTTATGATTCAATTCATGATTCATGATTCATGATTCGATTCATGATTCAATTCATGATTCATGATTCGATTCATGATTCATGATTCAATTTATAATTCATGATTCATGATTTATGATTCAATTCATGATTCATGATTCAATTCATGATTCATGATTCATGATTCAATTCATGATTCATTATTCATGATTCATGATTCATGATTCATGATTCGATTTATGATTCATGATTCATGATTCATGATTCAATTCATGATTTGATTCATGATTCAATTCATGATTCATGATTCGATTCATGATTCTTGATTCATGATTTATGATTCGATTCATGATTCATGATTCATGATTCAATTCATGATTCATGATTCATGATTCAATTCATAATTCATGATTCATGATTCAATTCATGATTCATGATTCAATTCCTGATTCATGATTCATGATTCAATTCATGATTCATGATTCATGATTCATGATCCAATTCATGATTTATGATTCATGATTCATGATTCATGATTTGATTCATGATTCATGATTCATGATTCATGATTCAATTCATAATTCATGATTCATGATTCGATTCATGATTCATGATTTATTCATGATTCATGATTCGATTCATGATTCTTGATTCATGATTCATGATTCGATTCATGATTCATGATTCATGATTCAATTCATGATTCATGATTCATGACTCATGATTCGATTCATGATTCATGATTCATGATTCAATTCATGATTCATGATTCATGATTCATGATTCATGATTCATGATTCAATTCATGATTCATGATTTATGATTCAATTCATGATTCATGATTTATGATTCGATTCATGATTCATGATTCGATTCATGATTCTTGATTTATGATTCATGATTCGATTCATGATTCAATTCATGATTCATGATTTATGATTCGATTCATGATTCATGATTCGATTCATGATTCTTGATTCATGATTCATGATTCATGATTCATGATTCATGATTCATGATTCAATTCATGATTCATGATTCACGATTCATGATTCATGATTCAATTCATGATTCATGATTCAATTCATAATTCATGATTCAAGATTCATGATTCATGATTCAATTCATGATTCATGATTCATGATTCATGATTCAATTCATGATTCATGATTCATGATTCAATTCATGATTCATGATTCATGATTCAATTCATGATTCATGATTCATGATTCAATTCATGATTCATGATTCATGATTCATGATTCATGATTCAATTCATGATTCATGATTCATGATTCAATTCATGATTCATGATTCATGATTCATGATTCATGATTCAATTCATGATTCTTGACTCATGATTCATGATTCGGTTCATGATTCATGATTCATTATTCAATTCATGATTCAAGATTCATGATTCGATTCATGATTCATGATACAATTCATGATACATGATTCATGATTCGATTCATGATTCAATTCATGATTCATGATTCGATTCATGGTTCATGATTCAATTCATGATTCATGATTCATGATTTATGATTCAATTCATGATTCATGATTCATGATTCGATTCATGATTCAATTCATGATTCATGATTCGATTCATGATTCATGATTCAATTCATAATTCATGATTCATGATTTATGATTCAATTCATGATTCATGATTCATGATTCATGAATCATGATTCAATACATGATTCATGATTCATGATTCAATTCATAATTCATGATTCATGATTCATGATTCATGATTCAATTCATGATTTATGATTCATGATTCAATTCATGATTCATGATTCATGATTCATGATTCGATTCATGATTTATGATTTATGATTCAATTCATGATTCATGATTCGATTCATGATTCATGATTCGATTCATGATTCTTGATTCATGATTCATGATTCGATTCATGATTCATGATTCAATTCATGATTCATGATTCATGATTCATGATTCAATTCATGATTCATGATTCAATTCATGATTCATGATTCATGATTCAATTCATGATTCATGATTCATGATTCATGATTCAATTCATGATTCATGATTCAATTCATGATTCATGATTCAAGATTCATGATTCATGATTCAATTCATGATTCATAATTCAATTCATGATTCGAATCCTGATTCAACTCATGATTCATGATTTGATTTATGATTCATGATTCATGATTCATGATTCAATTCATAATTCATGATTCATGATTCGATTCATGATTTATGATTCAATTCATGATTCATGATTCAATGTATGATTCATGATTCATGATTCAATTCATGATTCATGATTCATGATTCATGATTCGATTCATGATTCATGATTCGATTCATGATTCATGATTCAATTCATGATTCATGATTCAATTTATGATTCATGATTCATGATTCAATTCATGATTCATGATTCATGATTCATGATTCGATTCATGATTCATGATTCGATTTATGATTCATGATGCATGATTCATGATTCATGATTGAATTCATGATTCATGATTCATGATTCAATTCATGATTCATGATTAATGATTCAATTTATGATTTATGATTCATGATTCATGATTCATGATTCATGATTCATGATTCAATTCATGATTCATGATTCATGATTCAATTCATGATTTATGATTCATGATTCGATTTATGATTCATGATTCATGATTCATGATTCAATTCATGATTTGATTCATGATTCAATTCATGATTCATGATTCGATTCATGATTCTTGATTCATGATTTATGATTCGATTCATGATTCATGATTCATGATTCAATTCATGATTCATGATTCATGATTCAATTCATAATTCATGATTCATGATTCAATTCATGATTCATGATTCATGATTCAATTCATGATTCATGATTCATGATTCATGATCCAATTCATGATTTATGATTCATGATTCATGATTCATGATTCGATTCATGATTCATGATTCATGATTCATGATTCAATTCATAATTCATGATTCATGATTCGATTCATGATTCATGATTTATTCATGATTCATGATTCGATTCATGATTCTTGATTCATGATTCATGATTCGATTCATGATTCATGATTCATGATTCAATTCATGATTCATGATTCATGACTCATGATTCGATTCATGATTCATGATTCATGATTCAATTCATGATTCATGATTCATGATTCATGATTCAATTCATGATTCATGATTTATGATTCAATTCATGATTTATGATTTATGATTCGATTCATGATTCATGATTCGATTCATGATTCTTGATTCATGATTCATGATTCTTGATTCATGATTCATGATTCGATTCATGATTCAATTCATGATTCATGATTTATGATTCGATTCATGATTCATGATTCGATTCATGATTCTTGATTCATGATTCCTGATTCATGATTCATGATTCATGATTCATGATTCAATTCATGATTCATGATTCAATTCATAATTCATGATTCAAGATTCATGATTCATGATTCAATTCATGATTCATGATTCATGATTCAATTCATGATTGATGATTCATGATTCAATTCATGATTCATGATTCATGATTCAATTCATGATTCATGATTCATGATTCATGATTCATGATTCAATTCATGATTCATGATTCATGATTCAATTCATGATTCATGATTCATGATTCGATTCATGATTCATGATTCTTGACTCATGATTCATGATTCGATTCATGATTCATGATTCATTATTCAATTCATGATTCAAGATTCATGATTCGATTCATGATTCATGATACAATTAATGATTCATGATTCATGATTCGATTCATGATTCAATTCATGATTCATGATTCGATTCATGGTTCATGATTCAATTCATGATTCATGATTCATGATTTATGATTCAATTCATGATTCATGATTCATGATTCGATTCATGATTCAATTCATGATTCATGATTCGATTCATGATTCATGATTCAATTCATAATTCATGATTCATGATTTATGATTCAATTCATGATTCATGATTCATGAATCATGATTCAATACATGATTCATGATTCATGATTCAATTCATAATTCATGATTCATGATTCATATGATTCATGATTTAATTCATGATTTATGATTCATGATTCATGATTCATGATTCAATTCATGATTTATGATTCATGATTCAATTCATGATTCATGATTCATGATTCATGATTCATGATTCGATTCATGATTTATGATTTATGATTCAATTCATGATTCATGATTCGATTCATGATTCATGATTCGATTCATGATTCTTGATTCATGATTCATGATTCGATTCATGATTCATGATTCAATTCATGATTCATGATTCATGATTCAATTCATGATTCATGATTCAATTCATGATTCATGATTCATGATTCAATTCATGATTCATGATTCATGATTCATGATTCATGATTCAATTCATGATTCATGATTCAATTCATGATTCATGATTCAAGATTCATGATTCATGATTCAATTCATGATTCATAATTCAATTCATGATTCGAATCCTGATTCAACTCATGATTCATGATTCGATTTATGATTCATGATTCATGATTCATGATTCATGATTCAATTCATGATTCATGATTCATGATTCGATTCATGATTTATGATTCAATTCATGATTCATGATTCAATGTATGATTCATGATTCATGATTCAATTCATGATTCATGATTCAATGTATGATTCATGATTCATGATTCAATTCATGATTCATGATTAAATTCATGATTCATGATTCAATTTATGATTCATGATTCATGATTCAATTCATGATTCATGATTCATGATTCATGATTCGATTCATGATTCATGATTCGATTTATGATTCATGATGCATGATTCATGATTCATGATTGAATTCATGATTCATGATTCATGATTCAATTCATGATTCATGATTAATGATTCGATTTATGATTTATGATTCATGATTCATGATTCATGATTCATGATTCATGATTCAATTCATGATTCATGATTCATGATTCAATTCATGATTCATGATTCATGATTCATGATTCATGATTCGATTTATGATTCATGATTCATGATTCATGATTCAATTCATGATTTGATTCATGATTCAATTCATGATTCATGATTCGATTCATGATTCTTGATTCATGATTTATGATTCGATTCATGATTCATGATTCATGATTCAATTCATGATTCATGATTCATGATTCAATTCATAATTCATGATTCATGATTCAATTCATGA
>NW_027446739.1:0-46294 GCF_038048845.1 Mixophyes fleayi | reverse complement strand
TCATGAATAATAAATTGAATCATGAATCATGAATTGAATCATGGATTGAATCATGAATCATGAATCATGAATTGAATCATGAATCATGAATCATGAATTGAATCATGAATCATGAATCATGAAATGAAACATGTATCATGAATCATGAATTGAATCATGAATCATGAATCATGAATCAAATCATGAATCATGAATCAAGAATCATGAATCAAATCATGAATCATGAATTGAATCATGAATCATGAATCATGAATTATGAATTGAATCATGAATCATGAATCATAAATCATGAATTGAATCATGAATTGAATCATGAATCATAATTCATGAATTGAATCATGAATCATTAATCAAAAATCATGAATCGAATCATGAATCATGAATTGAATCATGAATCATGAATCATGAATTGAATCATGAATCATGAATCATGATTCATGATTCAGTTCATGATTCATGATTCATGATTCATGAATCATGAATCATGAATCATGATTCATGATTCATGATTCATGATTCATGATTTATGAATCATGAATTATGAATCATGAATTGAATCATGAATCATGAATCATAAATTGAATCATGAATCAAGAATCATGAATCATGACATGAATCATGAATCGTGAATCATAAATCAAATCATGAATCATAAATTGAATTAGGATTCGAATCATGAATTGAATCATAAATCATGAATCATGAATCGAATCATGAATCATGAATCACGAATTGAATCATGAATCATGAATTGAAACATGAATCATGAATTGAATCATGAATCATGAATCATGAATCATGAATCATGATTTGAATCATGAATCATGAATTATGAATCATGAATTGATTCATGAATCATAAATTATGAATCATGAATTTAATCATGAATCATGAATCATGAATCGAATCATGAATCATGAATTATGAATCATGAATTGAATCATGAATCATGAATCATGAACCATGAATCATGAATTGAATCATGAATTGAATCATGAATCGATTAATGATTTGAATCATGAATCATGAATTGAATCATGAATCATGAATCATAAATCATGAATTCAATCATGAATCATGGATAATGAATCATGAATTGAATCATAAATCATGAATCATGAATTGAATCATGAATCATGAATCATAAATTGAATCATGAATCATGAATCATGAATTGAATCATGAATCAAGAATCATGAAGTGAATCATGAATCATGAATCATGAATCAAAAATCATGAATTATCAAAAATCATGATTCGAATCATGAATCATGAATTGAATTGAGAATCATGAATTGAATCATGAATCATGAATCATAAATCGAATCATGAATCATGAATCATGAATCATGAATCATGAATTGAATCATAAATCATGAATCGAATCATGAATCATGAATCATGAATCATGAATTGAATCATGAATAATGAATCATGAACCAGGAATCATGAATTGAATTATGAATTGAATCATGAATTGAATCATGAATCGATTAATGAATTGAATCATGAATCATGAATTGAATCATGAATTGAATCATGAATTGAATCATGAATCGATTAATGAATTGAATCATGAATCATGAATTGAATCATAAATCATGAATCATAAATCATGAATTGAATCATGAATCATGAATAATGAATCATGAATTGAATCATGAATTGAATTATAAATCATGAATCATGAATTGAATCATGAATCATGAATCATAAATTGAATCATGAATCATGAATCGAATCATGAATCATGAATTAAATTATGAAATATGAATCATGAATTGAATCATAAATCATGAATCATGAATAATGAATCATGAATTGAATCATGAATTGAATCATAAATCATGAATCATGAATTGAATCATGAATCATGAATTGAATCATGAATTTAATCATGAATCATGAATCGAATCATGAATCATGAATTAAATTATGAATCATGAATCATGAATTGAATCATGAATCGAATCATGAATCATGAATCATGAATTGAATCATGAATCAGGAATTGAATCATGAATCATGAATCAAGAATCATGAATCGAATCATGAATTATAAATTGAATCATGAATCATGAATCATGAATTGAATCATGAATCAGGAATCATGAATCGAATCATGAATCAGGAATCATTAATTGAATCATGAATCATGAATCATGAATTGAATCATGAATCATGAATCATAAATCGAATCATGAATCATGAATTGAATCAGGATTCGAATCATGAATCCTGAATCATGAATCATGAATCCTGAATCATGAATCATGAATTGAATCATGAATCATGAATTGAATCATGAATCATGAATTGAATCATGGATCATGAATCGAATCATGAATTAAATCATGAATTAAATCATGAATCATGAATTGAATCATGGATCATGAATTATGTATCATGAATTGAATCATGAATAATGAATTGAATCATGAATCATGAATTGAATCATGGATCATGCATCGAATCATGAATTGAATCATGAATTAAATCATGAATCATGAATTGAATCATGGATCATGAATCGAATCATGAATCATGAATTGAATCATGAATCATGAATCATGAATTAAATCATGAATCATGAATCATGAATCATGAATCAAAAATCATGATTCGAATCATGAATCATGAATTGAATTGAGAATCATGAATTGAATCATGAATCATGAATCATAAATCGAATCATGAATCATGAATCATGAATCATGAATCATGAATTGAATCATAAATCATGAATCGAATCATGAATCATGAATCATGAATCATGAATTGAATCATGAATAATGAATCATGAACCAGGAATCATGAATTGAATTATGAATTGAATCATGAATTGAATCATGAATCGATTAATGAATTGAATCATGAATCATGAATTGAATCATGAATTGAATCATGAATTGAATCATGAATCGATTAATGAATTGAATCATGAATCATGAATTGAATCATAAATCATGAATCATAAATCATGAATTGAATCATGAATCATGAATAATGAATCATGAATTGAATCATGAATTGAATTATAAATCATGAATCATGAATTGAATCATGAATCATGAATCATAAATTGAATCATGAATCATGAATCGAATCATGAATCATGAATTAAATTATGAAATATGAATCATGAATTGAATCATAAATCATGAATCATGAATAATGAATCATGAATTGAATCATGAATTGAATCATAAATCATGAATCATGAATTGAATCATGAATCATGAATCATAAATTGAATCATGAATCATGAATTGAATCATGAATTTAATCATGAATCATGAATCAAATCATGAATCATGAATTAAATTATGAATCATGAATCATGAATTGAATCATGAATCGAATCATGAATCATGAATCATGAATTGAATCATGAATCAGGAATTGAATCATGAATCATGAATCAAGAATCATGAATCGAATCATGAATTATAAATTGAATCATGAATCATGAATCATGAATTGAATCATGAATCAGGAATCATGAATCGAATCATGAATCATGAATCATTAATTGAATCATGAATCATGAATCATGAATTGAATCATGAATCATGAATCATAAATCGAATCATGAATCATGAATTGAATCAGGATTCGAATCATGAATCCTGAATCATGAATCATGAATCCTGAATCATGAATCATGAATTGAATCATGAATCATGAATTGAATCATGGATCATGAATCGAATCATGAATTGAATCATGGATCATGAATCGAATCATGAATTGAATCATGAATTAAATCATGAATCATGAATTGAATCATGGATCATGAATTATGTATCATGAATTGAATCATGAATAATGAATTGAATCATGAATCATGAATTGAATCATGGATCATGAATCGAATCATGAATTGAATCATGAATTAAATCATGAATCATGAATTGAATCATGGATCATGAATCGAATCATGAATCATGAATTGAATCATGAATCATGAATCATGAATTAAATCATGAATCATGAATCATGAATCATGAATCATGAATTGAATCATGAATCATAAATCATAAATCATGAATCAAATCATGAATCATGAATCATGAATCATGAATCGAATCATGAATCATCAATTGAATCATGAATCATGAATCATGAATCATGAATTGAATCATGAATCGAATCATGAATCATGAATTGAATCATGAATCATGAATCATGAGTTGAATCATGAATCATGAATCATGAATTGAATCCTGAATTGAATCATGAATCATGAATTGAATAATGAACCATGAATCATGAATCGAATCATGAATCATGAATCGAATCCTGAATTGAATCATGAATCATGAATTGAATAATGAACCATGAATCATAAATTGAATCATGAATCATGAATTATGAATCATGAATTGATTCATGAATCATGAATTATGAATCATGAATTGAATCATGAATCATGAATCATATCTTGAATCATGAATCGAATCATGAATCATGAATCGAATCATGAATTGAATCATGAATCATGAATCGAATCATGAATCATGAATCATGAATTGAATCATGAATCATGAATCATGAATCGAATTATGAATCATGAATCAAGAATCATGAAGTGAATCATGAATCATGAATCATGAATCGAATCATGAATCATGAATCAAAAATCATGAATCATGAATCAAAAATCATGATTCGAATCATGAATCATGAATTGAATTGAGAATCATGAATTGAATCATAAATCATGAATCGAATCATGAATCATGAATCATGAATTGAATCATGAATAATGAATCATGAACCAGGAATCATGAATTGAATTATGAATTGAATCATGAATTGAATCATGAATCGATTAATGAATTGAATCATGAATCATGAATTGAATCATGAATCATGAATCATAAATCATGAATTGAATCATGAATCATGAATAATGAATCATGAATTGAATCATGAATTGAATCATAAATCATGAATCATGAATTGAATCATGAATCATGAATCATAAATTGAATCATGAATCATGAATCATGAATTGAATCATGAATTTAATCATGAATCATGAATCGAATCATGAATCATGAATTAAATTATGATTTATGAATCATGAATTGAATCATGAATCGAATCATGAATCATGAATTATGAATTGAATCAGGAATTGAATCATGAATCATGAATCAAGAATCATGAATCGAATCATGAATCATAAATTGAATCATGAATCATGAATCATGAATTGAATCATGAATCATGAATTATGAATCATGAATTGATTCATGAATCATGAATTATGAATCATGAATTGAATCATTAATCATGAATCATATCTTGAATCATGAATCGAATCATGAATCATGAATCGAATCCTGAATTGAATCATGAAACATGAATTGAATAATGAACCATGAATCATAAATTGAATCATGAATCATGAATTATGAATCATGAATTGATTCATGAATCATGAATTGATTCATGAATCATAAATTATGAATCATGAATTGATTCATGAATCATGAATTATGAATCATGAATTGAATCATGAATCATGAATCATATCTTGAATCATGAATCGAATCATGAATCATGAATCGAATCATGAATTGAGTCATGAATCATGAATCGAATCATGAATCATGAATCATGAATTGAATCATGAATCATGAATCGAATTATGAATCATGAATCAAGAATCATGAAGTGAATCATGAATCATGAATCATGAATCGAATCATGAATCATGAATCAAAAATCATGAATCATGAATCAAAAATCATGATTCGAATCATGAATCATGAATTGAATTGAGAATCATGAATTGAATCATGAATCATGAATCATAAATCGAATCATGAATCATGAATCAAAAATCATGAATCATGAATCAAAAATCATGAATCATGAATCAAAAATCATGATTCGAATCATGAATCATGAATTGAATTGAGAATCATGAATTGAATCATGAATCATGAATCATAAATCGAATCATGAATCATGAATCATGAATCATGAATCATGAATTGAATCATAAATCATGAATCGAATCATGAATCATGAATCATGAATCATGAATTGAATCATGAATAATGAATCATGAACCAGGAATCATGAATTGAATTATGAATTGAATCATGAATTGAATCATGAATCGATTAATGAATTGAATCATGAATCATGAATTGAATCATGAATCATGAATCATAAATCATGAATTGAATCATGAATCATGAATAATGAATCATGAATCATGAATTGAATCATGAATCGAATCATGAATCATGAATTGAATCATGAATCATGAATCATGAATTGAATCATGAATCATGAATCATGAATTGAATCCTGAATTGAATCATGAATCATGAATTGAATAATGAACCATGAATCATGAATTGAATCATGAATCATGAATTATGAATCATGAATTGATTCATGAATCATGAATTATGAATCATGAATTGAATCATTAATCATGAATCATATCTTGAATCAAGAATCGAATCATGAATCATGAATCGAATCCTGAATTGAATCATGAAACATGAATTGAATAATGAACCATGAATCATAAATTGAATCATGAATCATGAATTATGAATCATGAATTGATTCATGAATCATGAATTATGAATCATGAATTGATTCATGAATCATGAATTATGAATCATGAATTGAATCATGAATCATGAATCATATCTTGAATCATGAATCGAATCATGAATCATGAATCGAATCATGAATTGAGTCATGAATCATGAATCGAATCATGAATCATGAATCATGAATTGAATCATGAATCATGAATCGAATTATGAATCATGAATCAAGAATCATGAAGTGAATCATGAATCATGAATCATGAATCGAATCATGAATCATGAATCAAAAATCATGAATCATGAATCAAAAATCATGATTCGAATCATGAATCATGAATTGAATTGAGAATCATGAATTGAATCATGAATCATGAATCATAAATCGAATCATGAATCATGAATCAAAAATCATGAATCATGAATCAAAAATCATGAATCATGAATCAAAAATCATGATTCGAATCATGAATCATGAATTGAATTGAGAATCATGAATTGAATCATGAATCATGAATCATAAATCGAATCATGAATCATGAATCATGAATCATGAATCATGAATTGAATCATAAATCATGAATCGAATCATGAATCATGAATCATGAATCATGAATTGAATCATGAATAATGAATCATGAACCAGGAATCATGAATTGAATTATGAATTGAATCATGAATTGAATCATGAATCGATTAATGAATTGAATCATGAATCATGAATTGAATCATGAATCATGAATCATAAATCATGAATTGAATCATGAATCATGAATAATGAATCATGAATCATGAATTGAATCATGAATCGAATCATGAATCATGAATTGAATCATGAATCATGAATCATGAATTGAATCATGAATCATGAATCATGAATTGAATCCTGAATTGAATCATGAATCATGAATTGAATAATGAACCATGAATCATGAATTGAATCATGAATCATGAATTATGAATCATGAATTGATTCATGAATCATGAATTATGAATCATGAATTGAATCATTAATCATGAATCATATCTTGAATCATGAATCGAATCATGAATTATGAATCGAATCCTGAATTGAATCATGAATCATGAATTGAATAATGAGCCATGAATCATAAATTGAATCATGAATCATGAATTATGAATCATGAATTCATTCATGAATCATGAATTATGAATCATGAATTGATTCATGAATCATGAATTATGAATCATGAATTGAATCATGAATCATGAATCATATCTTGAATCATGTATCGAATCATGAATCATGAATCGAATCATGAATTGAATCATGAATCATGAATCGAATCATGAATCATGAATCATGAATTGAATCATGAATCATGAATCGAATTATGAATCATGAATCAAGAATCATGAAGTGAATCATGAATCATGAATCATGAATCGAATCATGAATCATGAATCAAAAATCATGAATCATGAATCAAAAATCATGAATCATGAATCAAAAATCATGATTTGAATCATGAATCTTGAATTGAATTGAGAATCATGAATTGAATCATGAATCATGAATCATAAATCGAATCATGAATCATGAATCATGAATCATGAATCATGAATTGAATCATAAATCATGAATCGAATCATGAATCATGAATCATGAATCATGAATTGAATCATGAATAATGAATCATGAACCAGGAATCATGAATTGAATTATGAATTGAATCATGAATTGAATCATGAATCGATTAATGAATTGAATCATGAATCATGAATTGAATCATGAATCATGAATCATAAATCTTGAATTGAATCATGAATCATGAATAATGAATCATGAATTGAATCATGAATTGAATCATAAATCATGAATCATGAATTGAATCATGAATCATGAATCATAAATTGAATCATGAATCATGAATCATGAATTGAATCATGAATTTAATCATGAATCATGAATCGAATCATGAATCATGAATTAAATTATGATTTATGAATCATGAATTAAATCATGAATCGAATCATGAATCATGAATCATGAATTGAATCAGGAATTGAATCATGAATCATGAATCAAGAATCATGAATCGAATCATGAATCATAAATTGAATCATGAATCATGAATCATGAATTGAATCATGAATCAGGAATCATGAATCGAATCATGAATCATGAATCATTAATTGAATAATGAATCATGAATCATGAATCATGAATTGAATCATGAATCATGAATCATAAATCGAATCATAAATCATGAATTGAATCAGGATTCGAATCATGAATCCTGAATCATGAATCATGAATCCTGAATCATGAATCATGAATTGAATCATGAATCATGAATTATGTATCATGAATTGAATCATGAATAATGAATTGAATCATGAATCATGAATTGAATCATGGATCATGAATCGAATCATGAATTGAATCATGAATTAAATCATGAATCATGAATTGAATCATGGATCATGAATCATGAATTGAATCATGAATCATGAATCATAATTCATGAATAGAATCATGAATCATGAATCATGAATCATGAATCAAATCATGAATCATGAATTGAATAATGAATCATGAATTGAATCATGAATCATGAATCATGAATCATAAATCGAATCATGAATCATGAATCTTGAATCATGAATCATGAATTGAATCATGAATCATAAATTATGAATCATGAATTGAATCATGAATCAGGAATTGAATCATGAATCATGAATCATGAATCATGAATCATGAATTGAATCATGAATCGAATCATGAATCATGAATTGAATCATGAATCATGAATCATGAATTGAATCATGAATCATGAATTATGAATTGAATCCTGAATTGAATCATGAATCATGAATTGAATAATGAATTAAATCATGAATCATGAATAATAAATTGAATCATGAATCATGAATTGAATCATGGATTGAATCATGAATCATGAATCATGAATTGAATCATGAATCATGAATCATGAATTGAATCATGAATCATGATTTATGAATTGAAACATGAATCATGAATCATGAATTGAATCATGAATCATGAATCATGAATCAAATCATGAATCATAAATTGAATCATGAATCATGAATCATGAATTATGAATTGAATCATGAATCATGAATCATGAATCATGACATGAATCATAATTCATGAATCATAAATTGATTTAGGATTCGAATCATGAATTGAATCATAAATAATGAATCATGAATTGAATCATGAATCATGAATCACAAATTGAATCATGAATCATGAATCATGAATCATGAATTGAATCATGAATCATGAATTGAATCAAGAATCATGAATAATGAATCATGAATTGATTCATGAATCATAAATTATGAATCATGAATTGAATCATGAATCATGAATCATGAATCGAATCATGAATCATGAATTATGAATCATGAATTGAATCATGAATCATGAATTGAATCATGAATCATGAATTGGATCATAAATCATGAATCATGAATCGAATCATGAATCATGAATCATGAATTAAATCATGAATCATGAATTAAATCATAAATCATGAATCATGAATCATGAATCATGAATTGAATCATGAATGATGAATTATGAATCATGAATTGATTCATGAATCATAAATTATGAATCATGAATTGAATCATGAATCATGAATCATGAATTGAATCATGAATCATGAATCATGAATCGAATCATGAATCATGAATTATGAATCATGAATTTAATCATGAATCATGAATCATGAACCAGGAATCATGAATTGAATCATGAATTGAATCATGAATTGAATCATGAATCATAAATCATGAATCGAATCATGAATCATGAATTATGAATCATGAATTTAATCATGAATCATGAATCATGAACCAGGAATCATGAATTGAATCATGAATTGAATCATGAATTGAATCATGAATCGATTAATGAATTGAATCATGAATCATGAATTGAATCATGAATCATGAATCATGAATCGAATCATGAATCATGAATCACGAATTGAATCATGAATCATGAATCATGAATCATGAATTGAATCATGAATCATGAATTGAATCATAAATCATAAATTATGAATCATGAATTGAATCATGAATCATGAATCATGAATCGAATCATGAATCATGAATTATGAATCATGAATTGAATCATGAATCATGAATCATGAACCATGAATCATGAATTGAATCATGAATTGAATCATGAATCGATTAATGAATTGAATCATGAATCATGAATTGAATCATGAATCATGAATCATAAATCATGAATTAAATCATGAATCATGAATAATGAATCATGAATTGAATCATGAATTGAATCATAAATCATGAATCATGAATTGAATCATAAATCATGAATCATAAATTGAATCATGAATCATGAATCATGAATTGAATCATGAATTGAATCATGAATTGAATCATAAATCATGAATCATGAATTGAATCATAAATCATGAATCATGAATTGAATCATGAATCATGAATCATAAATTGAATCATGAATCATGAATCATGAATTGAATCATGAATTTAATCATGAATCATGAATCGAATCATGAATCATGAATTAAATTATGAAATATGAATCATGAATTGAATCATGAATCGAATCATGAATCATGAATCATGAATTGAATCATGAATCATGAATTGGATCATAAATCATGAATCATGAATCGAATCATGAATCATGAATCATGAATTAAATCATGAATCATGAATTGAATCATAAATCATGAATCATGAATCATGAATCATGAATCATGAATTATGAATCATGAATTGATTCATGAATCATAAATTATGAATCATGAATTGAATCATGAATCATGAATCATGAATTGAATCATGAATCATGAATCATGAATCGAATCATGAATCATGAATTATGAATCATGAATTTAATCATGAATCATGAATCATGAACCAGGAATCATGAATTGAATCATGAATTGAATCATGAATTGAATCATGAATCATAAATCATGAATCGAATCATGAATCATGAATTATGAATCATGAATTTAATCATGAATCATGAATCATGAACCAGGAATCATGAATTGAATCATGAATTGAATCATGAATTGAATCATGAATCGATTAATGAATTGAATCATGAATCATGAATTGAATCATGAATCATGAACCAGGAATCATGAATTGAATCATGAATTGAATCATGAATTGAATCATGAATCGATTAATGAATTGAATCATGAATCATGAATTGAATCATGAATCATGAATCATGAATCGAATCATGAATCATGAATCATGAATTGAATCATGAATCATGAATTGAATCATAAATCATAAATTATGAATCATGAATTGAATCATGAATCATGAATCATGAATCGAATCATGAATCATGAATTATGAATCATGAATTGAATCATGAATCATGAATCATGAACCATGAATCATGAATTGAATCATGAATTGAATCATGAATCGATTAATGAATTGAATCATGAATCATGAATTGAATCATGAATCATGAATCATAAATCATGAATTAAATCATGAATCATGAATAATGAATCATGAATTGAATCATGAATTGAATCATAAATCATGAATCATGAATTGAATCATGAATCATGAATCATAAATTGAATCATGAATCATGAATCATGAATTGAATCATGAATTGAATCATGAATTGAATCATAAATCATGAATCATGAATTGAATCATGAATCATGAATCATAAATTGAATCATGAATCATGAATCATGAATTGAATCATGAATTTAATCATGAATCATGAATCGAATCATGAATCATGAATTAAATTATGAAATATGAATCATGAATTGAATCATGAATCGAATCATGAATCATGAATCATGAATTGAATCATGAATCATAAATTGAATCATGAATCATGAGTCATGAATTAAATCATGAATCAGGAATCATGAATCGAATCATGAATCATGAATCATGAATTGAATCATGAATCATGAATCATGAATTGAATCATGAATCATGAATCATAAATCGAATCATGAATCATGAATTGAATCAGGATTCAAATCATGAATTGAATCATGAATCATGAATCTTGAATCATGAATCATTAATTGAATCATGAATCAGGAATCATGAATCGATTCATGAATCGTGAATCATTAATTGAATCATGAATCATGAATCATGAATCATGAATTGAATCATGAATCATGAATCATAAATCGAATCATGAATCATGAATTGAATGAGGATTTGATTCATGAATTGAATCATGAATCAAGAATCGAATCATGAATCATGAATCTTGAATCATGAATCATGAATTGAATCATGAATCATGAATTATGAATCATGAATAGAATCATGAATAATGAATTGAATCATGAATCATGAATCATGAATTGAATCATGAATCATGAATCATGAATTGAATCATGAATTGAATCATGAATCATGAATTGAATAATGAATTAAATCATGAATCATGAATAATAAATTGAATCATGAATCATGAATTGAATCATGGATTGAATCATGAATCATGAATCATGAATTGAATCATGAATCATGAATCATGAATTGAATCATGAATCATGAATCATGAAATGAAACATGTATCATGAATCATGAATTGAATCATGAATCATGAATCAAATCATGAATCATGAATCAAGAATCATGAATCAAATCATGAATCATGAATTGAATCATGAATAATGAATCATGAATTATGAATTGAATCATGAATCATGAATCATAAATCATGAATTGAATCATGAATTGAATCATGAATCATAATTCATGAATTGAATCATGAATCATTAATCAAAAATCATGAATCGAATCATGAATCATGAATTGAATCATGAATCATGAATCATGAATTGAATCATGAATCATGAATCATGATTCATGATTCAGTTCATGATTCATGATTCATGATTCATGAATCATGAATTATGAATCATGAATTGAATCATGAATCATGAATCATAAATTGAATCATGAATCAAGAATCATGAATCATGACATGAATCATGAATCGTGAATCATAAATCAAATCATGAATCATAAATTGAATTAGGATTCGAATCATGAATTGAATCATAAATCATGAATCATGAATCGAATCATGAATCATGAATCACGAATTGAATCATGAATCATGAATTGAATCATGAATCATGAATTGAATCATGAATCATGAATCATGAATCATGAATCATGAATTGAATCATGAATCATGAATTATGAATCATGAATTGATTCATGAATCATAAATTATGAATCATGAATTTAATCATGAATCATGAATCATGAATCGAATCATGAATCATGAATTATGAATCATGAATTGAATCATGAATCATGAATCATGAACCATGAATCATGAATTGAATCATGAATTGAATCATGAATCGATTAATGATTTGAATCATGAATCATGAATTGAATCATGAATCATGAATCATAAATCATGAATTGAATCATGAATCATGGATAATGAATCATGAATTGAATCATGAATTGAATCATAAATCATGAATCATGAATTGAATCATGAATCATGAATCATAAATTGAATCATGAATCATGAATCATGAATTGAATCATGAATTTAATCATGAATCATGAATCGAATCATGAATCATGAATTAAATTATGAAATATGAATCATGAATTGAATCATGAATCGAATCATGAATCATGAATTGAATCATGAATCATGAATTGAATCATGAATCATGAATCATAAATCATGAATTGAATCACGAATCATGAATAATGAATCATGAATTGAATCATGAATTGAATCATGAATCATGAATCATAAATTGAATCATGAATCATGAATCATGAATTGAATCATGAATTGAATCATGAATTGAATCATAAATCATGAATCATGAATTGAATCATTAATCATGAATCATAAATTGAATCATGAATCATGAATCATGAATTGAATCATGAATTTAATCATGAATCATGAATCGAATCATGAATCATGAATTAAATTATGAAATATGAATCATGAATTGAATCATGAATCGAATCATGAATCATGAATCATGAATTGAATCATGAATCAGGAATTAAATCATGAATCATGAATCAAGAACCCTGAATCGAATCAGGAATCATAAATTGAATCATGAATCATGAATCATGAATTAAATCATGAATCAGGAATCATGAATCGAATCATGAATCATGAATCATGAATTGAATCATGAATCATGAATCATGAATCATGAATTGAATCATGAATCATGAATCATAAATCGAATCATGAATCATGAATTGAATAAGGATTCAAATCATGAATTGAATCATGAATCATGAATCTTGAATCATGAATCATTAATTGAATCATGAATCAGGAATCATGAATCGATTCATGAATCGTGAATCATTAATTGAATCATGAATCATGAATCATGAATTGAATCATGAATCATGAATCATAAATCGAATCATGAATTATGAATTGAATGAGGATTTGATTCATGAATTGAATCATGAATCATGAATCGAATCATGAATCATGAATCTTGAATCATGAATCATGAATTGAATCATGAATCATGAATTATGAATCATGAATTGAATCATGAATAATGAATTGAATCATGAATCATGAATCATGAATTGAATCATGAATCATGAATCATGAATTGAATCCTGAATTGAATCATGAATCATGAATTGAATAATGAATTAAATCATGAATCATGAATAATAAATTGAATCATGAATCATGAATTGAATCATGGATTGAATCATGAATCATGAATCATGAATTGAATCATGAATCATGAATCATGAATTGAATCATGAATCATGAATCATGAAATGAAACATGAATCATGAATCATGAATTGAATCATGAATCATGAATCATGAATCAAATCATGAATCATGAATCAAGAATCATGAATCAAATCATGAATCATGAATTGAATCATGAATCATGAATCATGAATTATGAATTCAATCATGAATCATGAATCATAAATCATGAATTGAATCATGAATCATGAATCTTGAATCATGAATTGAATCATGAATCATAATTCATGAATTGAATCATGAATCATTAATCAAAAATCATGAATCGAATCATGAATCATGAATTGAATCATGAATCATGAATCATGAATTGAATCATGAATCTTGAATCATGAATTGAATCATGAATTTAATCATGAATCATGAATCGAATCATGAATCATGAATTAAATTATGAAATATGAATCATGAATTGAATCATGAATCGAATCATGAATCATGAATTGAATCATGAATCAGGAATTAAATCATGAATCATGAATCAAGAACCCTGAATCGAATCAGGAATCATAAATTGAATCATAAATCATGAATCATGAATTAAATCATGAATCAGGAATCATGAATCGAATCATGAATCATGAATCATGAATTGAATCATGAATCATGAATCATGAATCATGAATTGAATCATGAATCATAAATCGAATCATGAATCATGAATTGAATAAGGATTCAAATCATGAATTGAATCATGAATCATGAATCTTGAATCATGAATCATTAATTGAATCATGAATCAGGAATCATGAATCGATTCATGAATCGTGAATCATTAATTGAATCATGAATCATGAATCATGAATCATGAATTGAATCATGAATCATGAATCATAAATCGAATCATGAATCATGAATTGAATGAGGATTTGATTCATGAATTGAATCATGAATCATGAATCGAATCATGAATCATGAATCTTGAATCATGAATCATGAATTGAATCATGAATCATGAATTATGAATCATGAATTGAATCATGAATAATGAATTGAATCATGAATCATGAATTGAATCATGAATCATGAATCATGAATTGAATCCTGAATTGAATCATGAATCATGAATTGAATAATGAATTAAATCATGAATCATGAATAATAAATTGAATCATGAATCATGAATTGAATCATGGATTGAATCATGAATCATGAATCATGAATTGAATCATGAATCATGAATCATGAATTGAATCATGAATCATGAATCACGAATTGAATCATGAATCATGAATTGAATCATGAATCATGAATCAAATCATGAATCATGAATTATGAATCATGAATCATGAATTATAAATCATGAATTGATTCATGAATCATGAATTATGAATCATGAATTGATTCATGAATCATGAATTATGAATCATGAATTGAATCATGAATCATGAATCATATCTTGAATCATGAATCAAATCATGAATCATAAATTGAAATAGGATTCGAATCATGAATTGAATCATAAATCATGAATCATGAATCGAATCATGAATCATGAATCACGAATTGAATCATGAATCATGAATTGAATCATGAATCATGAATTGAATCATGAATCATGAATCATGAATCATGAATTATGAATCATGAATTGATTCATGAATCATAAATTATGAATCATGAATTGAATCATGAATCATGAATCATGAATCGAATCATGAATCATGAATTATGAATCATGAATTGAATCATGAATCATGAATCATGAACCATAAATCATGAATTGAATCATGAATTGAATCATGAATCGATTAATGATTTGAATCATGAATCATGAATTGAATCATGAATCATGAATCATAAATCATGAATTGAATCATGAATCATGGATAATGAATCATGAATTGAATCATGAATTGAATCATAAATCATGAATCATGAATTGAATCATGAATCATGAATCATAAATTGAATCCTGAATTGAATCATGAATCATGAATTGAATAATGAATTAAATCATGAATCATGAATAATAAATTGAATCATGAATCATGAATTGAATCATGGATTGAATCATGAATTGAATCATGAATCATGAATCATGAATTGAATCATGAATCATGAATCATGAAATGAAACATGAATCATGAATTGAATCATGAATCATGAATCATGAATCAAATCATGAATCATGAATCAAGAATCATGAATCAAATCATGAATCATGAATTGAATCATGAATCATGAATCATGAATTATGAATTCAATCATGAATCATGAATCATAAATCATGAATTGAATCATGAATCATGAATCTTGAATCATGAATTGAATCATGAATCATAATTCATGAATTGAATCATGAATCATTAATCAAAAATCATGAATCGAATCATGAATCATGAATTGAATCATGAATCATGAATCATGAATTGAATCATGAATCATGAATCATGAATTGAATCATGAATTTAATCATGAATCATAAATCGAATCATGAATCATGAATTAAATTATAAAATATGAATCATGAATTGAATCATGAATCGAATCATGAATCATGAATCATGAATTGAATCATGAATCAGGAATTAAATCATGAATCATGAATCAAGAACCCTGAATCGAATCAGGAATCATAAATTGAATCATGAATCATGAATCATGAATTAAATCATGAATCAGGAATCATGAATCGAATCATGAATCATGAATCATGAATTGAATCATGAATCATGAATCATGAATCGTGAATTGAATCATGAATCATGAATCATAAATCGAATCATGAATCATGAATTGAATAAGGATTCAAATCATGAATTGAATCATGAATCATGAATCTTGAATCATGAATCATTAATTGAATCATGAATCAGGAATCATGAATCGATTCATGAATCGTGAATCATTAATTGAATCATGAATCATGAATCATGAATCATGAATCATGAATTGAATCATGAATCATGAATCATAAATCGAATCATGAATCATGAATTGAATGAGGATTTGATTCATGAATTGAATCATGAATCATGAATCGAATCATGAATCATGAATCTTGAATCATGAATAATGAATTGAATCATGAATCATGAATCATGAATTGAATCATGAATCATGAATCATGAATTCAATCCTGAATTGAATCATGAATCATGAATTGAATAATGAATTAAATCATGAATCATGAATAATAAATTGAATCATGAATCATGAATTGAATCATGGATTGAATCATGAATCATGAATCATGAATTGAATCATGAATCATGAATCATGAATTGAATCATGAATCATGAAATGAAACATGAATCATGAATCATGAATTGAATCATGAATCATGAATCATGAATCAAATCATGAATCATGAATCAAGAATCATGAATCAAATCATGAATCATGAATTGAATCATGAATCATGAATCATGAATTATGAATTCAATCATGAATCATGAATCATAAATCATGAATTGAATCATGAATCATGAATCTTGAATCATGAATTGAATCATGAATCATAATTCATGAATTGAATCATGAATCATTAATCAAAAATCATGAATCAAATCATGAATCATGAATTGAATCATGAATCATGAATCATGAATTGAATCATGAATCATGAATCATGAATTGAATCATGAATCATGAATCATGATTCATGATTCAGTTCATGATTCATGATTCATGATTCATGAATCATGAATCATGATTCATGAATCATGAATTATGAATCATGAATTGAATCATGAATCATGAATCATAAATTGAATCATGAATCAAGAATCATGAATCATGACATGAATCATGAATCGTGAATCATAAATCAAATCATGAATCATAAATTGAATTAGGATTTGAATCATGAATTGAATCATAAATCATGAATCATGAATCGAATCATGAATCATGAATCACAAATTGAATCATGAATCATGAATTGAATCATGAATCATGAATTGAATCATGAATCATGAATCATGAATCATGAATTATGAATCATGAATTGATTCATGAATCATAAATTATGAATCATGAATTGAATCATGAATCATGAATCATGAATCGAATCATGAATCATGAATTATGAATCATGAATTGAATCATGAATCATGAATCATGAACCATGAATCATGAATTGAATCATGAATTGAATCATGAATCGATTAATGATTTGAATCATGAATCATGAATTGAATCATGAATCATGGATAATGAATCATGAATCATGAATCATGAATCATGAATTATGAATCATGAATTGATTCATGAATCATAAATTATGAATCATGAATTGAATCATGAATCATGAATCATGAATCGAATCATGAATCATGAATTATGAATCATGAATTGAATCATGAATCATGAATCATGAACCATGAATCATGAATTGAATCATGAATTGAATCATGAATCGATTAATGATTTGAATCATGAATCATGAATTGAATCATGAATCATAAATCATGAATCATGAATTGAATCATGAATCATGAATCATAAATTGAAACATGAATCATGAATCATGAATTGAATCATGAATTTAATCTTGAATCATGAATCGAATCATGAATCATGAATTAAATTATGAAATATGAATCATGAATTGAATCATGAATCGAATCATGAATCATGAATTGAATCATGAATCAGGAATTAAATCATGAATCATGAATCAAGAATCATGAATCGAATCAGGAATCATAAATTGAATCATGAATCATGAATCATGAATTTAATCATGAATCAGGAATCATGAATCGAATCATGAATCATGAATCATTAATTGAATCATGAATCATGAATCATGAATCATGAATTGAATCATGAATCATGAATCATAAATTGAATCATGAATCATGAATTGAATCAGGATTCGATTCAGGATTCGAATCATGAATTGAATCATGAATCATGAATCTTGAATCATGAATCATAAATTGAATCATGAATCAGGAATCATGAATTGAATCATGAATCGTGAATCATTAATTGAATCATGAATCATGAATCATTAATTGAATCATGAATCATGAATCATGAATCATGAATCATGAATTGAATCATGAATCATGAATCATAAATCGAATCATGAATCATGAATCATGAAGTGAATCATGAATCATGAATCATGAATCGAATCATGAATCATGAATCAAAAATCATGAATCGAATCATGAATCATGAATTGAATCATGAATCATGAATTGAATCATGAATCATGAATCATGAATCATGAATCATAAATCGAATCATGAATCATGATTCATGAATCATGAATCAGGATTCGAATCATGTATTGAATCATGAATCATGAATCTTGAATCATGAATCATGAATTGAATCATGAATCATAAATTATGAATCATGAATTGAATCATGAATCAGGAATTGAATCATGAATCATGAATTGAATCATGAATCGAATCATGAATCATGAATTGAATCATGAATCATGAATCATGAATTGAATCATGAATCATGAATCATGAATTGAATCATGAATCATGAATCATAAATTGAATCCTGAATTGAATCTTGAATCATGAATTGAATAATGAATTAAATCATGAATCATGAATAATAAATTGAATCATGAATCATGAATTGAATCATGGATTGAATCATGAATCATGAATTGAATCATAAATAATGAATTATGAATTGAATCTTGAATCATGAATCATGAAATGAAATATGAATCATGAATCATGAATTGAATCATGAATCATGAATCATGAATCGAATCATGAATCAAGAATCATGAATCGAATCATGAATCATGAATTGAATCATGAATCATGAATCATGAATTATGAATTGAATCATGAATCATGAATCATGAATCATGAATCATGAATCATGAATTGAATCATGAATCATGAATCTTGAATCATGAATTGAATCATGAATCATGAATCATGAATCATGATTCAATTCATGATTCATGATTCATGATTCATGAATCATGAATCATGAATTATGATTCATGATTCATGATTCATGAATTAAATCATGAATCATGAATCATGAATTGAATCATGAATCATGAATCATGAATCATGATTCAATTCATGATTCATGATTCATGATTCATGAATCATGAATCATGATTCATGATTCATGATTCATGAATCATGAATCATGAATTATGATTCATGATTCATGATTCATGATTCATGAATCATGGATCATGAATTGAATCATGAATCATGAATCATAAATTGAATCATGAATCATGAATCATGAATCATGAATCATAAATCAAATCATGAATCATAAATTGAATTAGGATTCGAATCATGAATTGAATCATAAATCATGAATCATGAATCGAATCATGAATCATGAATCACGAATTGAATCATGAATCATGAATCATGAATCATGAATTGAATCATGAATCATGAATCATAAATCAAATCATGAATCATAAATTGAATTAGGATTCGAATCATGAATTGAATCATAAATCATGAATCATGAATCGAATCATGAATCATGAATCACGAATTGAATCATGAATCATGAATCATGAATCATGAATCATGAATTGAATCATGAATCATGAATCATAAATTGAATCATGAATCATGAATTGAATCATGAATCATGAATCGATTCATGAATTTAATCATGAATCATGAATCGAATCATGAATCATGATTTGAATCATGAATCTTGAATCATGAATCATGAATTGAATCATGAATCATGAATCATGAATCGAATTATGAATCATGAATCAAGAATCATGAATTGAATCATGAATCATGAATCATGAATTGAATCATGAATCATGAATCATGAATCATGAATCATGAATCATGAATCATGAATCATGAATCATGAAGTGAATCATGAATCATGAATCATGAATCGAATCGTGAATCATGAATCATGAATCATGAATCATGAAGTGAATCATGAATCATGAATCATGAATCGAATCATGAATCATGAATCAAAAATCATAAATTGAATCATGAATCATGAATTGAATCATGAATCATGAATCATAAATCATGAATCATGAATCATGAATCATGAATCGAATCATGAATCATGAATCAAAAATCATAAATTGAATCATGAATCATGAATTGAATCATGAATCATGAATTGAATCATGAATCATGAATCATAAATCGAATCATGAATCATGATTCATGAATCATGAATCAGGATTCGAATTATGTATTGAATCATGAATCATGAATCTTGAATCATGAATCATGAATTGAATCATGAATCATAAATTATGAATCATGAATTGAATCATGAATCAGGAATTGATTCATGAATCATGAATCATAAATCATGAATAATAAATCATGAATTGAATCATGAATCGAATCATGAATCAAGAAATGAATCATGAATCATGAATCATGAATTGAATCCTGAATTGAATCATGAATTATGAATTGAAAAATGAATAAAATCATGAATCATGAATAATAAATTGAATCATTAATCATGAATTGAATCATGGATTGAATCATGAATCATGAATTGAATCATGAATCATGAATCATGAATTGAATCATGAATCATGATTCATGAAATGAAACATGAATCATGAATTGAATCATGAATCATGAATCATGAATCAAATCATGAATCATGAATCAAGAATCATGAATCGAATCATGAATCATAAATTGAATCATGAATCATGAATCATAAATTATGAATTGAATCATGAATCATGAATCATGAATCATCAATCATGAATTGAATCATGAATCATGAATCATAAATTATGAATTGAATCATGAATCATGAATCATGAATCGAATCATGAATCATTAATCAAAAATCATGAATCGAATCATGAATCATGTATTGAATCATGAATGATGAATCATGAATTGAATCATGAATCATGAATCATGAATCATGATTCAATTCATGATTCATGATTCATGATTCATCATTCATGATTCATGAATCATGAATCATGAATCATGAATTGAATCATGAATCATGAATCATGAATTGAATCATGAATCATGAATTATGAATCATGAATTGAATCATGAATAATGAATTGAATCATGAATCATGAATCATGAATTGAATCATGAATCATGAATCATGAATTGAATAATGAATTAAATCATGAATCATGAATAATAAATTGAATCATGAATCATGAATTGAATCATGGATTGAATCATGAATCATGAATCATGAATTGAATCATGAATCATGAATCATGAATTGAATCATGAATCATGAATCATGAAATGAAACATGAATCATGAATCATGAATTGAATCATGAATCATGAATCATGAATCAAATCATGAATCATGAATCAAGAATCATGAATCAAATCATGAATCATGAATTATGAATTCAATCATGAATCATGAATCATAAATCATGAATTGAATCATGAATCATGAATCTTGAATCATGAATTGAATCATGAATCATAATTCATGAGTTGAATCATGAATCATTAATCAAAAATCATGAATCGAATCATGAATCATGAATTGAATCATGAATTGAATCATGAATCATGAATCATGATTCATGATTCAGTTCATGATTCATGATTCATGATTCATGAATCATGAATCATGAATCATGATTCATGATTCATGATTCATGATTCATGATTCATGAATCATGAATTATGAATCATGAATTGAATCATGAATCATGAATCATAAATTGAATCATGAATCAAGAATCATGATTTATGACATGAATCATGAATCGTGAATCATAAATCAAATCATGAATCATAAATTGAATTAGGATTCGAATCATGAATTGAATCATAAATCATGAATCATGAATCGAATCATGAATCATGAATCACGAATTGAATCATGAATCATGAATTGAATCATGAATCATGAATTGAATCATGAATCATGAATTATGAATCATGAATTGAATCATGAATCATGAATCATGAATCGAATCATGAATCATGAATTATGAATCATGAATTGAATCATGAATCATGAACCATGAACCATGAATCATGAATTGAATCATGAATTGAATCATGAATCGATTAATGATTTGAATCATGAATCATGAATTGAATCATGAATCATGAATCATAAATCATGAATTGAATCATGAATCATGGATAATGAATCATGAATTGAATCATGAATTGAATCATAAATCATGAATCATGAATTGAATCATGAATCATGAATCATAAATTGAATCCTGAATTGAATCATGAATCATGAATTGAATAATGAATTAAATCATGAATCATGAATAATAAATTGAATCATGAATCATGAATTGAATCATGGATTGAATCATGAATCATGAATCATGAATTGAATCATGAATCATGAATCATGAATTGAATCATGAATCATGAATCATGAATCAAATCATGAATCATGAATCATGAATCAAATCATGAATCATGAATTGAATCATGAATCATAAATCATGAATTATGAATTTAATCATGAATCATGAATCATAAATCATGAATTGAATCATGAATCATGAATCTTGAATCATGAATTGAATCATGAATCATAATTCATGAATTGAATCATGAATCATTAATCAAAAATCATGAATCGAATCATGAATCATGAATTGAATCATGAATCATGAATCATGAATTGAATCATGAATCATGAATCATGAATTGAATCATGAATTTAATCATGAATCATGAATCGAATCATGAATCATGAATTAAATTATGAAATATGAATCATGAATTGAATCATGAATCGAATCATGAATCGAATCATGAATCATGAATTAAATTATGAAATATGAATCATGAATTGAATCATGAATCGAATCATGAATCATGAATCATGAATTGAATCATGAATCAGGAATTAAATCATGAATCATGAATCAAGAACCCTGAATCGAATCAGGAATCATAAATTGAATCATGAATCATGAATCATGAATTAAATCATGAATCAGGAATCATGAATCGAATCATGAATCATGAATCATGAATTGAATCATGAATCATGAATCATGAATCATGAATTGAATCATGAATCATGAATCATAAATCGAATCATGAATCATGAATTGAATAAGGATTCAAATCATGAATTGAATCATGAATCATGAATCTTGAATCATGAATCATTAATTGAATCATGAATCAGGAATCATGAATCGATTCATGAATCGTGAATCATTAATTGAATCATGAATCATGAATCATAAATTGAATCATGAATCATGAATCATGAATTGAATCATGAATTGAATCATGAATTGAATCATAAATCATGAATCATGAATTGAATCATTAATCATGAATCATAAATTGAATCATGAATCATGAATCATGAATTGAATCATGAATTTAATCATGAATCATGAATCGAATCATGAATCATGAATTAAATTATGAAATATGAATCATGAATTGAATCATGAATCGAATCATGAATCATGAATCATGAATTGAATCATGAATCAGGAATTAAATCATGAATCATGAATCAAGAACCCTGAATCGAATCAGGAATCATAAATTGAATCATGAATCATGAATCATGAATTAAATCATGAATCAGGAATCATGAATCGAATCATGAATCATGAATCATGAATTGAATCATGAATCATGAATCATGAATCATGAATTGAATCATGAATCATGAATCATAAATCGAATCATGAATCATGAATTGAATAAGGATTCAAATCATGAATTGAATCATGAATCATGAATCTTGAATCATGAATCATTAATTGAATCATGAATCAGGAATCATGAATCGATTCATGAATCGTGAATCATTAATTGAATCATGAATCATGAATCATGAATCATGAATTGAATCATGAATCATGAATCATAAATCAAATCATGAATCATGAATTGAATGAGGATTTGATTCATGAATTGAATCATGAATCATGAATCGAATCATGAATCATGAATCTTGAATCATGAATCATGAATTGAATCATGAATCATGAATTATGAATCATGAATTGAATCATGAATAATGAATTGAATCATGAATCATGAATCATGAATTGAATCATGAATCATGAATCATGAATTGAATCCTGAATTGAATCATGAATCATGAATTGAATAATGAATTAAATCATGAATCATGAATAATAAATTGAATCATGAATCATGAATTGAATCATGGATTGAATCATGAATCATGAATCATGAATTGAATCATGAATCATGAATCATGAATTGAATCATGAATCATGAATCATGAAATGAAACATGAATCATGAATCATGAATTGAATCATGAATCATGAATCATGAATCAAATCATGAATCATGAATCAAGAATCATGAATCAAATCATGAATCATGAATTGAATCATGAATCATGAATCATGAATTATGAATTCAATCATGAATCATGAATCATAAATCATGAATTGAATCATGAATCATGAATCTTGAATCATGAATTGAATCATGAATCATAATTCATGAATTGAATCATGAATCATTAATCAAAAATCATGAATCGAATCATGAATCATGAATTGAATCATGAATCATGAATCATGAATTGAATCATGAATCTTGAATCATGAATTGAATCATGAATTTAATCATGAATCATGAATCGAATCATGAATCATGAATTAAATTATGAAATATGAATCATGAATTGAATCATGAATCGAATCATGAATCATGAATTGAATCATGAATCAGGAATTAAATCATGAATCATGAATCAAGAACCCTGAATCGAATCAGGAATCATAAATTGAATCATAAATCATGAATCATGAATTAAATCATGAATCAGGAATCATGAATCGAATCATGAATCATGAATCATGAATTGAATCATGAATCATGAATCATGAATCATGAATTGAATCATGAATCATGAATCATAAATCGAATCATGAATCATGAATTGAATAAGGATTCAAATCATGAATTGAATCATGAATCATGAATCTTGAATCATGAATCATTAATTGAATCATGAATCAGGAATCATGAATCGATTCATGAATCGTGAATCATTAATTGAATCATGAATCATGAATCATGAATCATGAATCATGAATTGAATCATGAATCATGAATCATAAATCGAATCATGAATCATGAATTGAATGAGGATTTGATTCATGAATTGAATCATGAATCATGAATCGAATCATGAATCATGAATCTTGAATCATGAATCATGAATTGAATCATGAATCATGAATTATGAATCATGAATTGAATCATGAATAATGAATTGAATCATGAATCATGAATCATGAATTGAATCATGAATCATGAATCATGAATTGAATCATGAATCATGAATCATAAATCGAATCATGAATCATGAATTGAATGAGGATTTGATTCATGAATTGAATCATGAATCATGAATCGAATCATGAATCATGAATCTTGAATCATGAATCATGAATTGAATCATGAATCATGAATTATGAATCATGAATTGAATCATGAATAATGAATTGAATCATGAATCATGAATCATGAATTGAATCATGAATCATGAATCATGAATTGAATCCTGAATTGAATCATGAATCATGAATTGAATAATGAATTAAATCATGAATCATGAATAATAAATTGAATCATGAATCATGAATTGAATCATGGATTGAATCATGAATCATGAATCATGAATTGAATCATGAATCATGAATCATGAATTGAATCATGAATCATGAATCATGAAATGAAACATGAATCATGAATCATGAATTGAATCATGAATCATGAATCATGAATCAAATCATGAATCATGAATCAAGAATCATGAATCAAATCATGAATCATGAATTGAATCATGAATCATGAATCATGAATTATGAATTCAATCATGAATCATGAATCATAAATCATGAATTGAATCATGAATCATGAATCTTGAATCATGAATTGAATCATGAATCATAATTCATGAATTGAATCATGAATCATTAATCAAAAATCATGAATCAAATCATGAATCATGAATTGAATCATGAATCATGAATCATGAATTGAATCATGAATCATGAATCATGAATTGAATCATGAATCATGAATCATGATTCATGATTCAGTTCATGATTCATGATTCATGATTCATGAATCATGAATCATGATTCATGAATCATGAATTATGAATCATGAATTGAATCATGAATCATGAATCATAAATTGAATCATGAATCAAGAATCATGAATCATGACATGAATCATGAATCGTGAATCATAAATCAAATCATGAATCATAAATTGAATTAGGATTTGAATCATGAATTGAATCATAAATCATGAATCATGAATCGAATCATGAATCATGAATCACGAATTGAATCATGAATCATGAATTGAATCATGAATCATGAATTGAATCATGAATCATGAATCATGAATCATGAATTATGAATCATGAATTGATTCATGAATCATAAATTATGAATCATGAATTGAATCATGAATCATGAATCATGAATCGAATCATGAATCATGAATTATGAATCATGAATTGAATCATGAATCATGAATCATGAACCATGAATCATGAATTGAATCATGAATTGAATCATGAATCGATTAATGATTTGAATCATGAATCATGAATTGAATCATGAATCATGAATCATAAATCATGAATTGAATCATGAATCATGGATAATGAATCCTGAATTGAATCATGAATTGAATCATAAATCATGAATCATGAATTGAATCATGAATCATGAATCATAAATTGAATCATGAATCATGAATCATGAATTGAATCATGAATTTAATCATGAATCATGAATCGAATCATGAATCATGAATTAAATTATGAAATATGAATCATGAATTGAATCATGAATCGAATCATGAATCATGAATTGAATCATGAATCAGGAATTAAATCATGAATCATGAATCAAGAATCATGAATCGAATCAGGAATCATAAATTGAATCATGAATCATGAATCATGAATTTAATCATGAATCAGGAATCATGAATCGAATCATGAATCATGAATCATTAATTGAATCATGAATCATGAATCATGAATCATGAATTGAATCATGAATCATGAATCATAAATTGAATCATGAATCATGAATTGAATCAGGATTCGATTCAGGATTCGAATCATGAATTGAATCATGAATCATGAATCTTGAATCATGAATCATGAATTGAATCATGAATCAGGAATCATGAATTGAATCATGAATCGTGAATCATTAATTGAATCATGAATCATGAATCATTAATTGAATCATGAATCATGAATCATGAATCATGAATCATGAATTGAATCATGATTCATGAATCATAAATCGAATCATGAATCATGAATTGAATCAGGATTCGATTCATGAATTGAATCATGAATCATGAATTGAATCATGATTCATGAATCTTGAATCATGAATCATGAATTGAATCATGAATCATGAATTATGAATCATGAATTGAATCATGAATAATGAATTGAATCATAAATCATGAATCATGAATTGAATCATGGATCATGAATTGAATCATGGATCATGAATCGAATCATGAATTGAATCATGAATTAAATCATGAATCATGAATCGAATCATGAATCATGAATCAAAAATCATGAATCGAATCATGAATCATGAATTGAATCATGAATCATGAATCATAAATTGAATCATGAATCATGAATCATGAATTGAATCATGAATCATGAATCATGAATCATGAATTGAATCATGAATCATGAATCATGAATTGAATCATGAATCATGAATCATGAATCATGACATGAATCATGAATCATGAATCATAAATCAAATCATGAATCATAAATTGAATTAGGATTCGAATCATGAATTGAATCATAAATCATGAATCATGAATCGAATCATGAATCATGAATCATGAATTGAATCATGAATCATGAATCATGAATTGAATCATGAATCATGAATTGAATCATAAATCATGAATCATGAATCATGAATCATGAATTGAATCATGAATCATGAATTATGAATCATGAATTGATTCATGAATCATAAATTATGAATCATGAATTGAATCATGAATCATGAATCATGAATCGAATCATGAATCATGAATCATGAATTGAATCATGAATCATGAATCATGAATCATGAATCATGAATCATGAAGTGAATCATGAATCATGAATCATGAATCGAATCATGAATCATGAATCAAAAATCATGAATCGAATCATGAATCATGAATTGAATCATGAATCATGAATTGAATCATGAATCATGAATCATGAATCATAAATCGAATCATGAATCATGATTCATGAATCATGAATCAGGATTCGAATCATGTATTGAATCATGAATCATGAATCTTGAATCATGAATCATGAATTGAATCATGAATCATAAATTATGAATCATGAATTGAATCATGAATCAGGAATTGAATCATGAATCATGAATCATGAATCATGAATCATGAATTGAATCATGAATCGAATCATGAATCATGAATTGAATCATGAATCATGAATCATGAATTGAATCATGAATCTTGAATCATGAATTGAATCATGAATCATGAATCATGAATTGAATCCTGAATTGAATCTTGAATCATGAATTGAATAATGAATTAAATCATGAATCATGAATAATAAATTGAATCATGAATCATGAATTGAATCATGGATTGAATCATGAATCATGAATTGAATCATAAATAATGAATTATGAATTGAATCTTGAATCATGAATCATGAAATGAAATATGAATCATGAATCATGAATTGAATCATGAATCATGAATCATGAATTGAATCATGAATCATGAATCATGAATGGAATCATGAATCAAGAATCATGAATCGAATCATGAATCATGAATTGAATCATGAATCATGAATTATGAATTGAATCATGAATCATGAATCATGAATCATGAATTGAATCATGAATCATGAATCTTGAATCATGAATTGAATCATGAATCATGAATCATGAATCATGATTCAATTCATGATTCATGATTCATGATTCATGAATCATGAATCATGAATTATGATTCATGATTCATGATTCATGAATTAAATCATGAATCATGAATCATGAATTGAATCATGAATCATGAATCATGAATCATGATTCAATTCATGATTCATGAATCATGAATCATGAATTATGATTCATGATTCATGATTCATGATTCATGAATCATGGATCATGAATTGAATCATGAATCATGAATCATAAATTGAATCATGAATCATGAATCATGAATCATGAATCATAAATCAAATCATGAATCATATATTGTATTAGGATTCGAATCATGAATTGAATCATAAATCATGAATCATGAATCGAATCATGAATCATGAATTGAATCATGAATCATGAATTGAATCATGAATCATGAATTATGAATCATGAATTGAATCATGAATCATGAATCATGAATCGAATCATGAATCATGAATTATGAATCATGAATTGAATCATAAATCATGAACCATGAACCATGAATCATGAATTGAATCATGAATTGAATCATGAATCGATTAATGATTTGAATCATGAATCATGAATTGAATCATGAATCATGAATCATAAATCATGAATTGAATCATGAATCATGGATAATGAATCATGAATTGAATCATGAATTGAATCATAAATCATGAATCATGAATTGAATCATGAATCATGAATCATAAATTGAATCCTGAATTGAATCATGAATCATGAATTGAATAATGATTAAATCATGAATCATGAATAATAAATTGAATCATGAATCATGAATTGAATCATGGATTGAATCATGAATCATGAATCATGAATTGAATCATGAATCATGAATCATGAATTGAATCATGAATCATGAATCATAAAATGAAACATGAATCATGAATCATGAATTGAATCATGAATCATGAATCATGAATCAAATCATGAATCATGAATCATGAATCAAATCATGAATCATGAATTGAATCATGAATCATGAATCATGAATTATGAATTTAATCATGAATCATGAATCATAAATCATGAATTGAATCATGAATCATGAATCTTGAATCATGAATTGAATCATGAATCATAATTCATGAATTGAATCATGAATCATTAATCAAAAATCATGAATCGAATCATGAATCATGAATTGAATCATGAATCATGAATCATGAATTGAATCATGAATCATGAATCATGAATTGAATCGTGAATTTAATCATGAATCATGAATCGAATCATGAATCATGAATTAAATTATGAAATATGAATCATGAATTGAATCATGAATCGAATCATGAATCGAATCATGAATCATGAATTAAATTATGAAATATGAATCATGAATTGAATCATGAATCGAATCATGAATCATGAATCATGAATTGAATCATGAATCAGGAATTAAATCATGAATCATGAATCAAGAACCCTGAATCGAATCAGGAATCATAAATTGAATCATGAATCATGAATCATGAATTAAATCATGAATCAGGAATCATGAATCGAATCATGAATCATGAATCATGAATTGAATCATGAATCATGAATCATGAATCATGAATTGAATCATGAATCATGAATCATAAATCGAATCATGAATCATGAATTGAATAAGGATTCAAATCATGAATTGAATCATGAATCATGAATCTTGAATCATGAATCATTAATTGAATCATGAATCAGGAATCATGAATCGATTCATGAATCGTGAATCATTAATTGAATCATGAATCATGAATCATAAATTGAATCATGAATCATGAATCATGAATTGAATCATGAATTGAATCATGAATTGAATCATAAATCATGAATCATGAATTGAATCATTAATCATGAATCATAAATTGAATCATGAATCATGAATCATGAATTGAATCATGAATTTAATCATGAATCATGAATCGAATCATGAATCATGAATTAAATTATGAAATATGAATCATGAATTGAATCATGAATCGAATCATGAATCATGAATCATGAATTGAATCATGAATCAGGAATTAAATCATGAATCATGAATCAAGAACCCTGAATCGAATCAGGAATCATAAATTGAATCATGAATCATGAATCATGAATTAAATCATGAATCAGGAATCATGAATCGAATCATGAATCATGAATCATGAATTGAATCATGAATCATGAATCATGAATCATGAATTGAATCATGAATCATGAATCATAAATCGAATCATGAATCATGAATTGAATAAGGATTCAAATCATGAATTGAATCATGAATCATGAATCTTGAATCATGAATCATTAATTGAATCATGAATCAGGAATCATGAATCGATTCATGAATCGTGAATCATTAATTGAATCATGAATCATGAATCATGAATCATGAATTGAATCATGAATCATGAATCATAAATCGAATCATGAATCATGAATTGAATGAGGATTTGATTCATGAATTGAATCATGAATCATGAATCGAATCATGAATCATGAATCTTGAATCATGAATCATGAATTGAATCATGAATCATGAATTATGAATCATGAATTGAATCATGAATAATGAATTGAATCATGAATCATGAATCATGAATTGAATCATGAATCATGAATCATGAATTGAATCCTGAATTGAATCATGAATCATGAATTGAATAATGAATTAAATCATGAATCATGAATAATAAATTGAATCATGAATCATGAATTGAATCATGGATTGAATCATGAATCATGAATCATGAATTGAATCATGAATCATGAATCATGAATTGAATCATGAATCATGAATCATGAAATGAAACATGAATCATGAATCATGAATTGAATCATGAATCATGAATCATGAATCAAATCATGAATCATGAATCAAGAATCATGAATCATGAATTGAATCATGAATCATGAATCATGAATTATGAATTCAATCATGAATCATGAATCATAAATCATGAATTGAATCATGAATCATGAATCTTGAATCATGAATTGAATCATGAATCATAATTCATGAATTGAATCATGAATCATTAATCAAAAATCATGAATCGAATCATGAATCATGAATTGAATCATGAATCATGAATCATGAATTGAATCATGAATCTTGAATCATGAATTGAATCATGAATTTAATCATGAATCATGAATCGAATCATGAATCATGAATTAAATTATGAAATATGAATCATGAATTGAATCATGAATCGAATCATGAATCATGAATTGAATCATGAATCAGGAATTAAATCATGAATCATGAATCAAGAACCCTGAATCGAATCAGGAATCATAAATTGAATCATAAATCATGAATCATGAATTAAATCATGAATCAGGAATCATGAATCGAATCATGAATCATGAATCATGAATTGAATCATGAATCATGAATCATAAATCGAATCATGAATCATGAATTGAATAAGGATTCAAATCATGAATTGAATCATGAATCATGAATCTTGAATCATGAATCATTAATTGAATCATGAATCAGGAATCATGAATCGATTCATGAATCGTGAATCATTAATTGAATCATGAATCATGAATCATGAATCATGAATCATGAATTGAATCATGAATCATGAATCATAAATCGAATCATGAATCATGAATTGAATGAGGATTTGATTCATGAATTGAATCATGAATCATGAATCGAATCATGAATCATGAATCTTGAATCATGAATCATGAATTGAATTGAATCATGAATTATGAATCATGAATTGAATCATGAATAATGAATTGAATCATGAATCATGAATCATGAATTGAATCATGAATCATGAATCATGAATTGAATCATGAATCATGAATCATAAATCGAATCATGAATCATGAATTGAATGAGGATTTGATTCATGAATTGAATCATGAATCATGAATCGAATCATGAATCATGAATCTTGAATCATGAATCATGAATTGAATCATGAATCATGAATTATGAATCATGAATTGAATCATGAATAATGAATTGAATCATGAATCATGAATCATGAATTGAATCATGAATCATGAATCATGAATTGAATCCTGAATTGAATCATGAATCATGAATTGAATAATGAATTAAATCATGAATCATGAATAATAAATTGAATCATGAATCATGAATTGAATCATGGATTGAATCATGAATCATGAATCATGAATTGAATCATGAATCATGAATCATGAATTGAATCATGAATCATGAATCATGAAATGAAACATGAATCATGAATCATGAATTGAATCATGAATCATGAATCATGAATCAAATCATGAATCATGAATCAAGAATCATGAATCAAATCATGAATCATGAATTGAATCATGAATCATGAATCATGAATTATGAATTCAATCATGAATCATGAATCATAAATCATGAATTGAATCATGAATCATGAATCTTGAATCATGAATTGAATCATGAATCATAATTCATGAATTGAATCATGAATCATTAATCAAAAATCATGAATCAAATCATGAATCATGAATTGAATCATGAATCATGAATCATGAATTGAATCATGAATCATGAATCATGAATTGAATCATGAATCATGAATCATGATTCATGATTCAGTTCATGATTCATGATTCATGATTCATGAATCATGAATCATGATTCATGAATCATGAATTATGAATCATGAATTGAATCATGAATCATGAATCATAAATTGAATCATGAATCAAGAATCATGAATCATGACATGAATCATGAATCGTGAATCATAAATCAAATCATGAATCATAAATTGAATTAGGATTTGAATCATGAATTGAATCATAAATCATGAATCATGAATCGAATCATGAATCATGAATCACGAATTGAATCATGAATCATGAATTGAATCATGAATCATGAATTGAATCATGAATCATGAATCATGAATCATGAATTATGAATCATGAATTGATTCATGAATCATAAATTATGAATCATGAATTGAATCATGAATCATGAATCATGAATCGAATCATGAATCATGAATTATGAATCATGAATTGAATCATGAATCATGAATCATGAACCATGAATCATGAATTGAATCATGAATTGAATCATGAATCGATTAATGATTTGAATCATGAATCATGAATTGAATCATGAATCATGAATCATAAATCATGAATTGAATCATGAATCATGGATAATGAATCATGAATTGAATCATGAATTGAATCATAAATCATGAATCATGAATTGAATCATGAATCATGAATCATAAATTGAATCATGAATCATGAATCATGAATTGAATCATGAATTTAATCATGAATCATGAATCGAATCATGAATCATGAATTAAATTATGAAATATGAATCATGAATTGAATCATGAATCGAATCATGAATCATGAATTGAATCATGAATCAGGAATTAAATCATGAATTGAATCATGAATCATGAATCATAAATTGAATCATGAATCATGAATTGAATCAGGATTCGATTCAGGATTCGAATCATGAATTGAATCATGAATCATGAATCTTGAATCATGAATCATGAATTGAATCATGAATCAGGAATCATGAATTGAATCATGAATCGTGAATCATTAATTGAATCATGAATCATGAATCATTAATTGAATCATGAATCATGAATCATGAATCATGAATTGAATCATGAATCATGAATCATAAATCGAATCATGAATCATGAATTGAATCAGGATTCGATTCATGAATTGAATCATGAATCATGAATTGAATCATGATTCATGAATCTTGAATCATGAATCATGAATTGAATCATGAATCATGAATTATGAATCATGAATTGAATCATGAATAATGAATTGAATCATAAATCATGAATCATGAATTGAATCATGGATCATGAATTAAATCATGGATCATGAATCGAATCATGAATTGAATCATGAATTAAATCATGAATCATGAATCGAATCATGAATCATGAATCAAAAATCATGAATCGAATCATGAATCATGAATTGAATCATGAATCATGAATCATAAATTGAATCATGAATCATGAATTGAATCATGAATCATGAATCATGAATCATGAATTGAATCATGAATCATGAATCATGAATTGAATCATGAATCATGAATCATGAATCATGACATGAATCATGAATCATGAATCATAAATCAATCATGAATCATAAATTGAATTAGGATTCGAATCATGAATTGAATCATAAATCATGAATCATGAATCGAATCATGAATCATGAATCATGAATTGAATCATGAATCATGAATCATGAATCATGAATTGAATCATGAATCATGAATTGAATCATAAATCATGAATCATGAATCATGAATCATGAATTGAATCATGAATCATGAATTATGAATCATGAATTGATTCATGAATCATAAATTATGAATCATGAATTGAATCATGAATCATGAATCATGAATCGAATCATGAATCATGAATCATGAATTGAATCATGAATCATGAATCATGAATCATGAATCATGAATCATGAAGTGAATCATGAATCATGAATCATGAATCGAATCATGAATCATGAATCAAAAATCATGAATCGAATCATGAATCATGAATTGAATCATGAATCATGAATTGAATCATGAATCATGAATCATGAATCATGAATCATAAATTGAATCATGAATCATGATTCATGAATCATGAATCAGGATTCGAATCATGTATTGAATCATGAATCATGAATCTTGAATCATGAATCATGAATTGAATCATGAATCATAAATTATGAATCATGAATTGAATCATGAATCAGGAATTGAATCATGAATCATGAATCATGAATCATGAATTGAATCATGAATCGAATCATGAATCATGAATTGAATCATGAATCATGAATCATGAATTGAATCATGAATCTTGAATCATGAATTGAATCATGAATCATGAATCATGAATTGAATCCTGAATTGAATCTTGAATCATGAATTGAATAATGAATTAAATCATGAATCATGAATAATAAATTGAATCATGAATCATGAATTGAATCATGGATTGAATCATGAATCATGAATTGAATCATAAATAATGAATTATGAATTGAATCTTGAATCATGAATCATGAAATGAAATATGAATCATGAATCATGAATTGAATCATGAATCATGAATCATGAATCGAATCATGAATCAAGAATCATGAATCGAATCATGAATCATGAATTGAATCATGAATCATGAATCATGAATTATGAATTGAATCATGAATCATGAATCATGAATCATGAATTGAATCATGAATCATGAATCTTGAATCATGAATTGAATCATGAATCATGAATCATGAATCATGATTCAATTCATGATTCATGATTCATGATTCATGAATCATGAATCATGAATTATGATTCATGATTCATGATTCATGATTCATGAATCATGGATCATGAATTGAATCATGAATCATGAATCATAAATTGAATCATGAATCATGAATCATGAATCATGAATCATAAATCAAATCATGAATCATAAATTGAATTAGGATTCGAATCATGAATTGAATCATAAATCATGAATCATGAATCGAATCATGAATCATGAATCACGAATTGAATCATGAATCATGAATCATGAATCATGAATTGAAACATGAATCATGAATCATAAATCAATCATGAATCATAAATTGAATTAGGATTCGAATCATGAATTGAATCATAAATCATGAATCATGAATCGAATCATGAATCATGAATCACGAATTGAATCATGAATCATGAATCATGAATCATGAATCATGAATCATGAATCATGAATTGAATCATGAATCATGAATTGAATCATGAATCATAAATTGAATCATGAATCATGAATTGAATCATGAATCATGAATCGATTCATGAATTTAATCATGAATCATGAATCGAATCATGAATCATGATTTGAATCATGAATCTTGAATCATGAATCATGAATTGAATCATGAATCATGAATCATGAATCGAATTATGAATCATGAATCAAGAATCATGAATTGAATCATGAATCATGAATCATGAATTGAATCATGAATCATGAATCATGAATCATGAATCATGAATCATGAATCATGAATCATGAAGTGAATCATGAATCATGAATCATGAATCGAATCATGAATCATGAATCATGAATCATGAAGTGAATCATGAATCATGAATCGAATCATGAATCATGAATCAAAAATCATAAAGTGAATCATGAATCATGAATTGAATCATGAATCATGAATCATAAATCATGAATCATGAATCATGAATCATGAATCGAATCATGAATCATGAATCAAAAATCATAAATTGAATCATGAATCATGAATTGAATCATGAATCATGAATTGAATCATGAATCATGAATCATAAATCGAATCATGAATCATGATTCATGAATCATGAATCAGGATTCGAATTATGTATTGAATCATGAATCATGAATCTTGAATCATGAATCATGAATTGAATCATGAATCATAAATTATGAATCATGAATTGAATCATGAATCAGGAATTGATTCATGAATCATGAATCATAAATCATGAATAATGAATCATGAATTGAATCATGAATCGAATCATGAATCAAGAAATGAATCATGAATCATGAATCATGAATTGAATCCTGAATTGAATCATGAATTATGAATTGAAAAATGAATAAAATCATGAATCATGAATAATAAATTGAATCATTAATCATGAATTGAATCATGGATTGAATCATGAATCATGAATCATGAATTGAATCATGAATCATGAATTGAATCATGAATCATGAATCATGAAATGAATAGTGTATCATGAATCATGAATTGAATCATGAATCATGAATCATGAATCAAATCATGAATCATGAATCAAGAATCATGAATCGAATCATGAATCATAAATTGAATCATGAATCATGAATCATAAATTATGAATTGAATCATGAATCATGAATCATGAATCATCAATCATGAATTGAATCATGAATCATGAATCATAAATTATGAATTGAATCATGAATCATGAATCATGAATCGAATCATGAATCATTAATCAAAAATCATGAATCGAATCATGAATCATGTATTGAATCATGAATGATGAATCATGAATTGAATCATGAATCATGAATCATGAATCATGATTCAATTCATGATTCATGATTCATGATTCATCATTCATGATTCATGAATCATGAATCATGAATCATGAATTGAATCATGAATCATGAATCATGAATTGAATCATGAATCATGAATTATGAATCATGAATTGAATCATGAATAATGAATTGAATCATGAATCATGAATTGAATAATGAATTAAATCATGAATCATGAATAATAAATTGAATCATGAATCATGAATTGAATCCTGAATTGAATCATGAATCATGAATTGAATAATGAATTAAATCATGAATCATGAATAATAAATTGAATCATGAATCATGAATTGAATCATGGATTGAATCATGAATCATGAATTGAATCATGAATCATGAATTGAATCATGAATCATGAATCATGAAATGAAACATGAATCATGAATCATGAATTGAATCATGAATCATGAATCATGAATCAAATCATGAATCATGAATCAAGAATCATGAATCAAATCATGAATCATGAATTGAATCATGAATCATGAATCATGAATTATGAATTCAATCATGAATCATGAATCATAAATCATGAATTGAATCATGAATCATGAATCTTGAATCATGAATTGAATCATGAATCATAATTCATGAATTGAATCATGAATCATTAATCAAAATCATGAATCGAATCATGAATCATGAATTGAATCATGAATCATGAATCATGAATTGAATCATGAATCATGAATCATGAATTGAATCATGAATTTAATCATGAATCATGAATCGAATCATGAATCATGAATTAAATTATGAAATATGAATCATGAATTGAATCATGAATCGAATCATGAATCATGAATCATGAATTGAATCATGAATCAGGAATTAAATCATGAATCATGAATCAAGAACCCTGAATCGAATCAGGAATCATAAATTGAATCATGAATCATGAATCATGAATTAAATCATGAATCAGGAATCATGAATCGAATCATGAATCATGAATCATGAATTGAATCATGAATCATGAATCATGAATTGAATCATGAATCATGAATCATAAATCGAATCATGAATCGTGAATTGAATAAGGATTCAAATCATGAATTGAATCATGAATCATGAATCTTGAATCATGAATCATTAATTGAATCATGAATCAGGAATCATGAATCGATTCATGAATCGTGAATCATTAATTGAATCATGAATCATGAATCATGAATCATGAATTGAATCATGAATCATGAATCATAAATCGAATCATGAATCATGAATTGAATGAGGATTTGATTCATGAATTGAATCATGAATCATGAATCGAATCATGAATCATGAATCTTGAATCATGAATCATGAATTGAATCATGAATCATGAATTATGAATCATGAATTGAATCATGAATAATGAATTGAATCATGAATCATGAATCATGAATTGAATCATGAATCATGAATCATGAATTGAATCCTGAATTGAATCATGAATCATGAATTGAATAATGAATTAAATCATGAATCATGAATAATAAATTGAATCATGAATCATGAATTAAATCATGGATTGAATCATGAATCATGAATCATGAATTGAATCATGAATCATGAATCATGAATTGAATCATGAATCATGAATCATGAAATGAAACATGAATCATGAATCATGAATTGAATCATGAATCATGAATCATGAATCAAATCATGAATCATGAATCAAGAATCATGAATCAAATCATGAATCATGAATTGAATCATGAATCATGAATCATGAATTATGAATTCAATCATGAATCATGAATCATAAATCATGAATTGAATCATGAATCATGAATCTTGAATCATGAATTGAATCATGAATCATAATTCATGAATTGAATCATGAATCATTAATCAAAAATCATGAATCGAATCATGAATCATGAATTGAATCATGAATCATGAATCATGAATTGAATAATGAATCATGAATCATGATTCATGATTCAGTTCATGATTCATGATTCATGATTCATGAATCATGAATCATGAATCATGATTCATGATTCATGATTCATGATTCATGATTCATGAATCATGAATTATGAATCATGAATTGAATCATGAATCATGAATCATAAATTGAATCATGAATCAAGAATCATGAATCATGACATGAATCATGAATCGTGAATCATAAATCAAATCATGAATCATAAATTGAATTAGGATTCGAATCATGAATTGAATCATAAATCATGAATCATGAATCGAATCATGAATCATGAATCACGAATTGAATCATAAATCATGAATTGAATCATGAATCATGAATTGAATTATGAATCATGAATCATGAATCATGAATTATGAATCATGAATTGATTCATGAATCATAAATTATGAATCATGAATTGAATCATGAATCATGAATCATGAATCGAATCATGAATCATGAATTATGAATCATGAATTGAATCATGAATCATGAATCATGAACCATGAATCATGAATTGAATCATGAATTGAATCATGAATCGATTAATGATTTGAATCATGAATCATGAATTGAATCATGAATCATGAATCATAAATCATGAATTGAATCATGAATCATGGATAATGAATCATGAATTGAATCATGAATTGAATCATAAATCATGAATCATGAATTGAATCATGAATCATGAATCATAAATTGAATCATGAATCATGAATCATGAATTGAATCATGAATTTAATCATGAATCATGAATCGAATCTTGAATCATGAATTAAATTATGAAATATGAATCATGAATTGAATCATGAATCGAATCATGAATCATGAATTGAATCATGAATCAGGAATTAAATCATGAATCATGAATCAAGAATCATGAATCGAATCAGGAATCATAAATTGAATCATGAATCATGAATCATGAATTTAATCATGAATCAGGAATCATGAATCGAATCATGAATCATGAATCATTAATTGAATCATGAATCATGAATCATGAATCATGAATCATGAATTGAATCATGAATCATGAATCATAAATTGAATCATGAATCATGAATTGAATCAGGATTCGAATCATGAATTGAATCATGAATCATGAATCTTGAATCATGAATCATGAATTGAATCATGAATCAGGAATCATGAATTGAATCATGAATCGTGAATCATTAATTGAATCATGAATCATGAATCATTAATTGAATCATGAATCATGAATCATGAATCATGAATCATGAATTGAATCATGAATCATGAATCATAAATCGAATCATGAATCATGAATTGAATCAGGATTCGATTCATGAATTGAATCATGAATCATGAATTGAATCATGAATCATGAATCATAAATCGAATCATGAATCATGAATTGAATCAGGATTCGATTCATGAATTGAATCATGAATCATGAATTATGAATCATGAATTGAATCATGAATAATGAATTGAATCATGAATCATGAATCATGAATTGAATCATGGATCATGAATTGAATCATGGATCATGAATCGAATCATGAATTGAATCATGAATTAAATCATGAATCGAATCATGAATCATGAATCAAAAATCATGAATCGAATCATGAATCATGAATTGAATCATGAATCATGAATCATAAATTGAATCATGAATCATGAATCATGAATCATGAATTGAATCATGAATCATGAATCATGAATCATGAATTGAATCATGAATCATGAATCATGAATTGAATCATGAATCATGAATCATGAATCATGACATGAATCATGAATCATGAATCATAAATCAAATCATGAATCATAAATTGAATTAGGATTCGAATCATGAATTGAATCATAAATCATGAATCATGAATCGAATCATGAATCATGAATCATGAATTGAATCATGAATCATGAATCATGAATCATGAAATGAATCATGAATTGAATCATAAATCATGAATCATGAATCATGAATCATGAATTGAATCATGAATCATGAATTGAATCATGAATCATGAATTATGAATCATGAATTGATTCATGAATCATAAATTATGAATCATGAATTGAATCATGAATCATGAATCATGAATCGAATCATGAATCATGAATCATGAATTGAATCATGAATCATGAATCATGAATCATGAATCATGAATCATGAAGTGAATCATGAATCATGAATCATGAATCGAATCATGAATCATGAATCAAAAATCATGAATCGAATCATGAATCATGAATCATGAATCATGAATCATAAATCGAATCATGAATCATGATTCATGAATCATGAATCAGGATTCGAATCATGTATTGAATCATGAATCATGAATCTTGAATCATGAATCATGAATTGAATCATGAATCATAAATTATGAATCATGAATCATGAATCATGAATCATGAATTGAATCATGAATCGAATCATGAATCATGAATTGAATCATGAATCATGAATCATGAATTGAATCATGAATCATGAATCATGAATTGAATCATGAATCATGAATCATGAATTGAATCCTGAATTGAATCATGAATCATGAATTGAATAATGAATTAAATCATGAATCATGAATAATAAATTGAATCATGAATCATGAATTGAATCATGGATTGAATCATGAATCATGAATTGAATCATAAATAATGAATTATGAATTGAATCTTGAATCATGAATCATGAAATGAAATATGAATCATGAATCATGAATTGAATCATGAATCATGAATCATGAATCGAATCATGAATCAAGAATCATGAATCGAATCATGAATCAAGAATCATGAATCGAATCATGAATCATGAATTATGAATTGAATCATGAATCATGAATCATGAATTATGAATTCAATCATGAATCATGAATCATAAATCATGAATTGAATCATGAATCATGAATCTTGAATCATGAATTGAATCATGAATCATAATTCATGAATTGAATCATGAATCATTAATCAAAAATCATGAATCGAATCATGAATCATGAATTGAATCATGAATCATGAATCATAAATTGAATCATGAATCAAGAATCATGAATCATGACATGAATCATGAATCGTGAATCATAAATCAAATCATGAATCATAAATTGAATTAGGATTCGAATCATGAATTGAATCATAAATCATGAATCATGAATCGAATCATGAATCATGAATCACGAATTGAATCATGAATCATGAATTGAATCATGAATCATGAATTGAATCATGAATCATGAATCATGAATCATGAATTGAATCATGAATCATGAATCATGAATCGAATCATGAATCATGAATTATGAATCATGAATTGAATCATGAATCATGAATCATGAACCATGAATCATGAATTGAATCATGAATTGAATCATGAATCGATTAATGATTTGAATCATGAATCATGAATTGAATCATGAATCATGAATCATAAATCATGAATTGAATCATGAATCATGGATAATGAATCATGAATTGAATCATAAATCATGAATCATGAATTGAATCATGAATCATGAATCATAAATTGAATCATGAATCATGAATCATGAATTGAATCATGAATTTAATCATGAATCATGAATCGAATCATGAATCATGAATTAAATTATGAAATATGAATCATGAATTGAATCATGAATCGAATCATGAATCATGAATTGAATCATGAATCAGGAATTAAATCATGAATCATGAATCAAGAATCATGAATCGAATCATGAATCATTAATTGAATCATGAATCATGAATCATGAATCATGAATCATGAATTGAATCATGAATCATGAATCATAAATTGAATCATGAATCATGAATTGAATCAGGATTCGAATCATGAATTGAATCATGAATCATGAATCTTGAATCATGAATCATGAATTGAATCATGAATCAGGAATCATGAATTGAATCATGAATCGTGAA
>NW_027446738.1:0-115312 GCF_038048845.1 Mixophyes fleayi | reverse complement strand
TAATTGAATCATGAATTATGAAATGAATCATGAATTGAATCATGAATTGAGTCATGAATCATGAATTGAATTATGAATCATGAATTGAATCATGAATCATAGATTATGAATCTAATCATGAATCCTGAATTGAATCATGAATCATGAATCATGACTCGAATCATGAATCATGAATCGAATCATGAATCATGAATTAAATCATGAATTGAATCATGAATCATGAATCATGAAATGAATCATGAATCATGAATTCAATCATGAATCGAATCATGAATCATGAATTAAATCATTAATCATGAATTGTATCATGAAATGAATCATGAATTGAATCATGAATCATGAATCGAATCATGAATCATGAATTGAAACATGAATCATGAATCAAATCATGAATAATGAATCATGAATTGAATCATGAATCATGAATTGAATCATGAATTGAATCATGAATCATAAATCATGAAATGAATCATGAATTAAATCATGAAATAAATTATGATTCATGAATTGAATGATGAATTATGAAATGAATCATTAATTGATTCATGAATTGAATGATGAATCATGAATTGAATTATGAATCATGAATCGAATCATGAATCATGAATCGTGAATCGTGAATTGAATCATGAATCATGAATTGAATCATGAATCATGAATTATGAATCTTTTCATGAATCATGGATCATGAATTCATTCATGAATCATGAATCATGAATCATGAATCGAATCATGAATCATGAATCGAATCATGAATTGAATCATGAATCATGAATTAAATCATGAATCATGAATTATAAATCATGAATCAAATCATGAATCATGAATCATGAATTGAATCATGAATCATGAATTGAAACATGATATGAATCATGAATCATGAATCATGAAATGAATCATGAATTAAATCATGAAATGAATCATGAATCATGAATTATGAAATGAATCATGAACTGAATCATGAATTGAGTCATGAATCATGAATTGAATTATGAATCATGAATTGAATCATGAATCATGAATCATGACTCGAATCATGAATCATGAATCGAATCATGAATCATGAATTAAATCATGAATTAATTCATGACTCATAAAAAGAATCATGAATTGAATCATTAATTTAATCATGAATCATGAATTGAATCATGAACCATGAATCACGAATCATGAATTGAATTGTGAATCATGAATCAAATCATGAATCATGAATCATGAATTGAATCATGAATTGAATTATAAATCATGAATCATGAATTATGAATTGAATCATAAATCATGAATCATGAACTAAATCATGAATTGAATCATGAATCATGAAATGAATCATGGATCGAATCATGAATCATGAATCGAATCATGAATCGAATTATGAATTATGAATTGAATCATGAATTGAATCATGAATCATGAATCATGAAATGAATCATGAATTGTGGATCGAATCATGAATCATGAATCGAATCATGAATCATGAATTGAATCATGAATCATGAATTGAAACATGAATTGAATCATGAATCATGAATCATGAAATGAATCATGAATTAAATCATGAAATGAATCATGAATTAAATCATGAAATGAATCATGAATCATGAATAAAATCATGAATTATGAAATGAATCATGAATTGAATCATGAATTGAGTCATGAATCATGAATTGAATTATGAATCATGAATTGAATCATGAATCATAGATTATGAATCTAATCATGAATCCTGAATTGAATCATGAATCATGAATCATGACTGGAATCATGAATCATGAATCGAATCATGAATCATGAATTAAATCATGAATTGAATCATGAATCATGAATCATGAAATGAATCATGAATCATGAATTCAATCATGAATCGAATCATGAATCGTGAATCGAATCATGAATCATGAATTAAATCATTAATCATGAATTGTATCATGAAATGAATCATGAATTGAATCATGAATCATGAATCGAATCATGAATTGAAACATGAATCATGAATCAAATCATGAATCATGAATCATGAATTGAATCATGAATCATGAATTGAATCATGAATTGAATCATGAATCATAAATCATGAAATGAATCATGAATTAAATCATGAAATAAATCATGAATCATGAATTGAATTATGAATTATGAAATGAATCATTAATTGATTCATGAATTGAATGATGAATCATGAATTGAATTATGAATCATGAATCGAATCATGAATTGAATCATGAATCATGAATTGAATCATGAATCATGAATTATAAATCATGAATCAAATCATGAATCATGAATCATGAATTGAATCATGAATCATGAATTGAAACATGATATGAATCATGAATCATGAAATGAATCATGAATTAAATCATGAAATGAATCATGAATCATGAATTATGAAATGAATCATGAACTGAATCATGAATTGAGTCATGAATCATGAATTGAATTATGAATCATGAATCGAATCATGAATCATGAATTAAATCATGAATTGAATCATGACTCATAAAAAGAATCATGAATTGAATCATTAATTTAATCATGAATCATGAATTGAATCATGAACCATGAATCACGAATCATGAATTGAATTATGAATCATGAATCGAATCATGAATCATGAATTGAATCATGAATTGAATTATAAATCATGAATCATGAATTATGAATTGAATCATAAATCATGAATCATGAACTAAATCATGAATTGAATCATGAATCATGAAATGAATCATGGATCGAATCATGAATCATGAATCGAATCATGAATCGAATCATGAATTATGAATTGAATCATGAATTGAATCATGAATAATGAATCATGAATCATGAATCGAATCATGAATCATGAATCGAATCATGAATTGAATCATGAATCATGAACTGAATCATGAATTGAATCATGAATCATGAATCATGAATCATGAATTCAATCATGAATCGAATCATGAATCATGAATCGAATCATGAATCATGAATCATGAATTCAATCATGAATAATGAATTCAATCATGAATTGAATCATGAATCATGAATCGAATCATGAATAATGAATCGAATCATGAATTGAATCATGAATCATGAATCATGAAATGAATCTTGAATCATGAATTGTATCATGAATCGAATCATGAATCATGAATTGAATCATGAAATGAATCATGAATTGAATCATGAATCATGAATCGAATCATGAATCATGAATTGAATCATGAATCATGAATCATGAATTGAATTATGAAACATGAATCGAATCATGAATCATGAATCATGAATCATGAATTGAATCATAAATCATGAATCATGAATCGAATCATGAATCATGAATTAAATCATGAATCTTGAATCGAATCATGAATCATGAATCATGAATTATGAAATGAATCATGAACTGAATCATGAATTGAGTCATGAATCATGAATTGAATTATGAATCATGAATCGAATCATGAATCATGAATTAAATCATGAATTGAATCATGACTCATAAAAAGAATCATGAATTGAATCATTAATTTAATCATGAATCATGAATTGAATCATGAACCATGAATCACGAATCATGAATTGAATTATGAATCATGAATCGAATCATGAATCATGAATTGAATCATGAATTGAATTATAAATCATGAATCATGAATTATGAATTGAATCATAAATCATGAATCATGAACTAAATCATGAATTGAATCATGAATCATGAAATGAATCATGGATCGAATCATGAATCATGAATCGAATCATGAATCGAATCATGAATTATGAATTGAATCATGAATTGAATCATGAATAATGAATCATGAATCATGAATCGAATCATGAATCATGAATTGAATCATGAATTGAATCATGAATCATGAACTGAATCATGAATTGAATCATGAATCATGAATCATGAATCATGAATTCAATCATGAATCGAATCATGAATCATGAATCGAATCATGAATCATGAATCATGAATTCAATCATGAATAATGAATTCAATCATGAATTGAATCATGAATCATGAATCGAATCATGAATAATGAATCGAATCATGAATTGAATCATGAATCATGAATCATGAAATGAATCTTGAATCATGAATTGTATCATGAATCGAATCATGAATCATGAATTGAATCATGAAATGAATCATGAATTGAATCATGAATCATGAATCGAATCATGAATCATGAATTGAATCATGAATCATGAATCATGAATTGAATTATGAAACATGAATCGAATCATGAATCATGAATCATGAATCATGAATTGAATCATAATCATGAATCATGAATCGAATCATGAATCATGAATTAAATCATGAATCTTGAATCGAATCATGAATCATGAATCGAATCATGAATCATGAATTGAATCATGAATCATGAATCATAAAATGAATCATGAATTTAATCATGAAATGAATTATGAATCATTATTTGAATCATGAATCATGAATCTTAATTTGAATCATAAATCATGAATCATGAATTGAATCATGAATCATGAATCTTAATTTGAATCATAAATCATGAATCATAAATCGAATCATGATTAATGAATCATGAATCATGAATCATGAATTGAATCATGAATCATGAATCATGAATCGAATCATGAATCATGAATTAAATTATGAATCTTGAATCGAATCATAATTCATGAATCATGAATCATGAATCATGAATTGAATCATGAATCATGAATCATGAATTGAATCATGAATCATGAATCGAATCATGAATCATGAATCGAATCATGAATCATGAATTGAATCATGAATCATGAATCATAAAATGAATCATATATTTAATCATGAAATGAATTATGAATCATTAATTGAATCATGAATCATGAATCTTAATTTGAATCATAAATCATGAATCATGAATTAAATCATGAATCTTGAAATGAATCATTAATTTAATCATGAATCATGAATTAAATCATGAAACATGAATCATGAATCATGAATCATGAATTGAATCATAAATCATGAATCATGAATCGAATCATGAATCATGAATTAAATCATGAATCTTGAATCGAATCATGAATCATGAATCGAATCATGAATCATGAATTGAATCATGAATCATGAATCATAAAATGAATCATGAATTTAATCATGAAATGAATTATGAATCATTATTTGAATCATGAATCATGAATCTTAATTTGAATCATAAATCATGAATCATGAATTGAATCATGAATCATGAATCTTAATTTGAATCATAAATCATGAATCATAAATCGAATCATGATTAATGAATCATGAATCATGAATCATGAATTGAATCATGAATCATGAATCATGAATCGAATCATGAATCATGAATTAAATTATGAATCTTGAATCGAATCATAATTCATGAATCATGAATCATGAATCATGAATTGAATCATGAATCATGAATCATGAATTGAATCATGAATCATGAATCGAATCATGAATCATGAATCATCAATTAAATCATGAATCATAAATCATGAATTGAATCATGAATCATGAATTAAATCATGAATCTTGAATCGAATCATGAATCATGAATCGAATCATGAATCATGAATTGAATCATGAATCATGAATCATAAAATGAATCATATATTTAATCATGAAATGAATTATGAATCATTAATTGAATCATGAATCATGAATCTTAATTTGAATCATAAATCATGAATCATGAATTAAATCATGAATCTTGAAATGAATCATTAATTTAATCATGAATCATGAATTAAATCATGAAACATGAATCATGAATCATGAACTGAATTATGAATCATGAATCGAATCATGAATCATGAATTGAATCATGAATTGAATCATGAATCATGAATTGAATCATGAATTGAATCATGAATAATGAATCGAATCATGAATCATGAATTATAAATCATGAATCAAATCATGAATCATGAATCATGAATTGAATCATGAATCATGAATTGAAACATGATATGAATCATGAATCATGAAATGAATCATGAATTAAATCATGAAATGAATCATGAATCATGAATTATGAAATGAATCATGAACTGAATAATGAATTGAGTCATGAATCATGAATTGAATTATGAATCATGAATCGAATCATGAATCATGAATTAAATCATGAATTGAATCATGACTCATAAAAAGAATCATGAATTGAATCATTAATTTAATCATGAATCATGAATTGAATCATGAACCATGAATCATGAATCATGAATTGAATTATGAATCATGAATCGAATCATGAATCATGAATTGAATCATGAATTGAATTATAAATCATGAATCATGAATTATGAATTGAATCATAAATCATGAATCATGAACTAAATCATGAATTGAATCATGAATCATGAAATGAATCATGGATCGAATCATGAATCATGAATCGAATCATGAATCGAATCATGAATTATGAATTGAATCATGAATTGAATCATGAATAATGAATCATGAATCATGAATCGAATCATGAATCATGAATCGAATCATGAATTGAATCATGAATCATGAACTGAATCATGAATTGAATCATGAATCATGAATCATGAATCATGAATCATGAATTCAATCATGAATCGAATCATGAATCATGAATCGAATCATGAATCATGAATTCAATCATGAATAATGAATTCAATCATGAATTGAATCATGAATCATGAATCGAATCATGAATAATGAATCGAATCATGAATTGAATCATGAATCATGAATCATGAAATGAATCTTGAATCATGAATTGTATCATGAATCGAATCATGAATCATGAATTGAATCATGAAATGAATCATGAATTGAATCATGAATCATGAATCGAATCATGAATCATGAATTGAATCATGAATCATGAATCATGAATTGAATTATGAAACATGAATCGAATCATGAATCATGAATCATGAATCATGAATTGAATCATAAATCATGAATCATGAATCGAATCATGAATCATGAATTAAATCATGAATCTTGATTCGAATCATGAATCATGAATCGAATCATGAATCATGAATTGAATCATGAATCATGAATCATAAAATGAATCATGAATTTAATCATGAAATGAATTATGAATCATTATTTGAATCATGAATCATGAATCTTAATTTGAATCATAAATCATGAATCATGAATTGAATCATGAATCATGAATCTTAATTTGAATCATAAATCATGAATCATAAATCGAATCATGATTAATGAATCATGAATCATGAATCATGAATTGAATCATGAATCATGAATCATGAATTGAATCATGAATCATGAATCGAATCATGAATCATGAATCATCAATTAAATCATGAATCATAAATCATGAATTGAATCATGAATCATGAATTAAATCATGAATCTTGAATCGAATCATGAATCATGAATCGAATCATGAATCATGAATTGGATCATGAACCATGAATCATAAAATGAATCATGAATTTAATCATGAAATGAATTATGAATCATTAATTGAATCATGAATCATTAATCTTAATTTGAATCATAAATCATGAATCATGAATTAAATCATGAATCTTGAAATGAATCATTAATTTAATCATGAATCATGAATTAAATCATGAAACATGAATCATGAATCATGAATTGAATTATGAATCATGAATCGAATCATGAATCATGAATTGAATCATGAATTGAATCATGAATTGAATAATAAATCATGAATTGAATCATGAATCATGAATTGAATCATGAATAATGAATCGAATCATGAATCAGGAATTGAATCATGAATCATGAATCATGAATCATGAATCATGAATTATAAATCATGAATCATGAATTGAATCATGAATCATTAATCATGAATTGAATCATGAATCATGAATCGAATTATGAATCAGGAATTGAATCATGAATCATGAATCATCAATCGAATCATGAATCATGAATCATAAATTGAATCATTAATCATGAACTGAATCATGAATTGAATCATGAATCATGAATCATGAAATGAATCATGAATTCAATCATGAATTGAATAATGAATCGTGAATCGAATCATGAATCGTAAATCGAATCATGAATCATGAATTGAATCATGATTCATGAATTGTATCATGAAATGAATCATGAATTGAATCATGAATCATGAAATGAATCATGAATCATGAATTCAATCATGAATTGAATCATGAACCGTGAATCGAATCATGAATCATGAATTGAATCATAAATCATGAATTGTATCATGAAATGATTCATGATTTGAATCATGAATCATGTATCGAATCATGAATCAGGAATTGAATCATGAATCATGAATCATGAATCATGAATCATGAATTATAAATCATGAATCATGAATTATAAATCATGAATCATGAATTGAATCATGAATCCTGAATTGAATCATGAATCATGAATCATGACTCGAATCATGAATCATGAATCGAATCATGAATCATGAATTAAATCATGAATTGAATCATGAATCATGAATCATGAAATGAATCATGAATTGAATCATGAATCATGAATCATGAATCGAATCATGAATCATGAATTAAATTATGAATCTTGAATCGAATCATAATTCATGAATCATGAATCATGAATTGAATCATGAATCATGAATCATGAATTGAATCATGAATCATGAATCGAATCATGAATCATGAATCATGAATCATCAATTAAATCATGAATCATAAATCATGAATTGAATCATGAATCATGAATTAAATCATGAATCATGAATCATAAAATGAATCATGAATTTAATCATGAAATGAATTATGAATCATGAATTGAATCATGAATCATGAATTGTATCATGAAATGAATCATGAATTGAATCATGAATCATGAATCGAATCATGAATCAGGAATTGAATCATGAATCATGAATCATGAATCATGAATCATGAATCATGAATTATAAATCATGAATCATAAATTGAATCATGAATCTTGAATCATGAATTGAATCATGAATCATAATTCGAATTATGAATCAGGAATTGAATCATTAATCATGAACCGAATCATGAATTGAATCATGAATCATGAATCATGAAATGAATCATGAATCATGAATTCATTCATGAATCGAATCATGAATCGTGAATCGAATCATGAATCATGAATTGAATCATTAATCATGAATTGTATCATGAAATGAATCATGAATTGAATCATGAATCATAAATTGAATCATGAATCATGAATTGAAACATGAATCATGAATCAAATCATGAATCATGAATCATGAATTGAATCATGAATCATGAATTGAATCATGAATTGAATCATGAATCATAAATCATGAAATGAATCATGAATTAAATCATGAAATAAATCATGAATCATGAATTGAATCATGAATTATGAAATGAATCATTAATTGATTCATGAATTGAATGATGAATCATGAATTAAATTATGAATCATGAATCGAATCATGAATCATGATTCGTGAATTGAATCATGAATCATGAATCGTGAATTGAATCATGAATCATGAATTGAATCATGAATCATGAATTATGAATCTTTTCATGAATCATGAATTATGAATTCATTCATGAATCATGAATCATGAATCATGAATCGAATCATGAATCATGAATCGAATCATGAATTGAATCATGAATCATGAATTGAATCATGAATCATGAATTATAAATCATGAATCAAATCATGGTTAATGAATCATGAATTGAATCATGAATTGAATCATGAATCATGAATTGAATCATGAATCATGAATTATAAATCATGAATCAAATCATGGTTCATGAATCATGAATTGAATCATGAATCATGAATTCAAACATGAATTGAATCATGAATCATGAATCATGAAATGAATCATGAATTAAATCATGAAATGAATCATGAATCATGAATTGAATCATGAATTATGAAATGATTAATGAATTGAATCATGAATTGAATCATGAATCATGAATTGAATTATGAATCATGAATTATGAAATGAATCATAGATTATGAATCTAATCATGAATCCTGAATTGAATCATGAATCATGAATCATGACTTGAATCATGAATCATGAATCGAATGATGAATCATGAATTGAATTATGAATTGAATCATGAATCATGAATCATGAAATGAATCATGAATCATGAATTCAATCATGAATCGAATCATGAATTGTGAATCGAATCATGAATCAGGAATTGAATCATGAATCATGAATCATGAATCATGAATTATAAATCATGAATCATGAATTGAATCATGAATCATGAATAATGAATTGAATCATGAATTGAAACATGAATCATGAATAGAATTATGAATCAGGAATTGAATCATGAATCATGAATCATGAATCATGAATCGAATCATGAATCATGAATCATAAATTGAATCATTAATCATGAACTGAATCATGAATTGATTCATGAATCATGAATCATGAAATGAATCATGAATTCAATCATGAATTGAATAATGAATCGTGAATCGAATCATGAATCATTAATTGAATCATGAATCATGAATTGTATCATGAAATGAATCATGAATTGAATCATGAATCATGAATTGAATCATGAATCATGAAATGAATCATGAATTCAATCATGAATTGAATCATGAATCGTGAATAGAATCATGAATCATGAATTGAATCATGAATCATGAATTGTATCATGAAATGAATCATGAATTGAATCATGAATCATGAATCGAATCATGAATCAGGAATTGAATCATGAATCATGAATCATGAATCATGAATCATGAATTATAAATCATGAATCATGAATTGAATCATGAATCATGAATTGTATCATGAAATGAATCATGAATTGAATCATGAATCCTGAATTGAATCATGAATCATGAATCATGACTCGAATCATGAATCATGAATCGAATCATGAATCATGAATTAAATCATGAATTGAATCATGAATCGTGAATCATGAAATGAATCATGAATTGAATCATGAATCATGAATCATGAATCGAATCATGAATCATGAATTAAATTATGAATCTTGAATCAAATCATAATTCATGAATCATGAATTGAATCATGAATCATGAATCATGAATTGAATCATGAATCATGAATCGAATCATGAATCATGAATCATGAATCATCAATTAAATCATGAATCATAAATCATGAATTGAATCATGAATCATGAATTAAATCATGAATCTTGAATCGAATCATGAATCATGAATCGAATCATGAATCATGAATTGAATCATGAATCATGAATCATAAAATGAATCATGAATTTAATCATGAAATGAATTATGAATCATTAATTGAATCATGAATCATGAATCTTAATTTGAATCATAAATCATGAATCATGAATTAAATCATGAATCATGAACTGAATCATGAATTAAATCATGAATCATGAAATAAATCATGAATTGAATCACAAATCTTGAAATGAATCATTAATTTAATCATGAATCATGAATTAAATCATGAAACATGAATCATGAATCATGAATTGAATTATGAATCATGAATCGAATCATGAATCATGAATCATGAATTGAATAATGAATCATGAATTGAATCATGAATCATGAATTGAATCATGAATTGAATCATGAATAATGAATCGAATCATGAATCAGGAATTGAATCATGAATCATGAATCATGAATCATGAATCATGAATTATAAATCATGAATCATGAATTGAATCATGAATCAATAATCATGAATTGAATCATGAATTGAATCATGAATCATGAATCGAATTATGAATCAGGAATTGAATCATGAATCATGAATCATGAATCATGAATCATCAATCGAATCATGAATCATGAATCATAAATTGAATCATTAATCATGAACTGAATCATGAATTGAATCATGAATCATGAATCATGAAATGAATCATGAATTCAATCATGAATTGAATAATGAATCGTGAATCGAATCATGAATCGTGAATCGAATCATGAATCATGAATTGAATCATGATTCATGAATTGTATCATGAAATGAATCATGAATTGAATCATGAATCATGAAATGAATCATGAATCATGAATTCAATCATGAATTGAATCATGAACCGTGAATCGAATCATGAATCATGAATTGAATCATGAATCATGAATTGTATCATGAAATGAATCATGAATTGAATCATGAATCATGAATCAAATCATGAATCAGGAATTGAATCATGAATCATGAATCATGAATCATGAATCATGAATTATAAAATCATGAATCATGAATTGAATCATGAATCTTGAATCATGAATTGAATCATGAATCATAATTCGAATTATGAATGAGGAATTGAATCATGAATCATGAAATATTGAATCATGAATCGAATAATGAATCATGAATCATAAATTGAATCATTAATCATGAATCATGAATCATGAATCATGAAATGAATCATGAATCATGAATTCATTCATGAATCGAATCATGAATCGTGAATCGAATCATGAATCATGAATTGAATCATTAATCATGAATTGTATCATGAAATGAATCATGAATTGAATCATGAATCATGAATCGAATCATGAATCATGAATTGAAACATGAATCATGAATCAAATCATGAATCATGAATCATGAATTGAATCATGAATCATGAATTGAATCATGAATTGAATCATGAATCATAAATCATGAAATGAATCATGAATTAAATCATGAAATAAATCATGAATCATGAATTGAATCATGAATTATGAAATGAATCATTAATTGATTCATGAATTGAATGATGAATCATGAATTGAATTATGAATCATGAATCATGATTCGTGAATTGAATCATGAATCATGAATCGTGAATTGAATCATGAATCATGAATTGAATCATGAATCATGAATTATGAATCTTTTCATGAATCATGAATCATGAATTCATTCATGAATCATGAATTCATTCATGAATCATGAATCATGAATCGAATCATGAATCATGAATCGAATCATGAATCATGAATCGAATCATGAATTGAATCATGAATCATGAATTGAATCATGAATCATGATTTATAAATCATGAATCAAATCATGGTTCATGAATCATGAATTGAATCATGAATCATGATTTATAAATCATGAATCAAATCATGGTTAATGAATCATGAATTGAATCATGAATTGAATCATGAATCATGAATTGAATCATGAATCATGAATTATAAATCATGAATCAAATCATGGTTCATGAATCATGAATTGAATCATGAATCATGAATTCAAACATGAATTGAATCATGAATCATGAATCATGAAATGAATCATGAATTAAATCATGAAATGAATCATGAATCATGAATTGAATCATGAATTATGAAATGAATCATGAATTGAATCATGAATTGAATCATGAATCATGAATTGAATTATGAATCATGAATTATGAAATGAATCATAGATTATGAATCTAATCATGAATCATGAATTCAAACATGAATTGAATCATGAATCATGAATCATGAAATGAATCATGAATTAAATCATGAAATGAATCATGAATCATGAATTGAATCATGAATTATGAAATGAATCATGAATTGAATCATGAATTGAATCATGAATCATGAATTGAATCATGAATCATGAATTGAATTATGAATCATGAATTATGAAATGAATCATAGATTATGAATCTAATCATGAATCCTGAATTGAATCATGAATCATGAATCATGACTCGAATCATGAATCATGAATCGAATGATGAATCATGAATTGAATTATGAATTGAATCATGAATCATGAATCATGAAATGAATCATGAATCATGAATTCAATCATGAATCGAATCATGAATTGTGAATCGAATCATGATCAGGAATTGAATCATGAATCATGAATCATGATCATGAATTATAAATCATGAATCATGAATTGAATCATGAATCATGAATAATGAATTGAATCATGAATTGAAACATGAATCATGAATAGAATTATGAATCAAGAATTGAATCATGAATCATGAATCATGAATCATGAATCATGAATCGAATCATGAATCATGAATCATAAATTGAATCATTAATCATGAACTCAATCATGAATTGATTCATGAATCATGAATCATGAAATGAATCATGAATTCAATCATGAATTGAATAATGAATCGTGAATCGAATCATGAATCATGAATCGAATCATGAATCATGAATCATAAATTGAATCATTAATCATGAACTCAATCATGAATTGATTCATGAATCATGAATCATGAAATGAATCATGAATTCAATCATGAATTGAATAATGAATCGTGAATCGAATCATGAATCATTAATTGAATCATGAATCATGAATTGTATCATGAAATGAATCATGAATTGAATCATGAATCATGAAATGAATCATGAATTATGAATTCAATCATGAATTGAATCATGAATCATGAATTATAAATCATGAATCAAATCATGAATCGTGAATCGTGAATTGAATCATGAATCATGAATTGAATCATGAATCATGAATTATAAATCTTTTCATGAATCATGAATCGAATCATGAATTGAATCATGAATCATGAATTGAATCATGAATCATGAATTATAAATCATGAATCAAATCATGAATCATGAATCATGAATTGAATCATGAATCATGAATTGAAACATGATATGAATCATGAAGAATGAAATGAATCATGAATTAAATCATGAAATGAATCATGAATCATGAATTATGAAATGAATCATGAACTGAATCATGAATTGAGTCATGAATCATGAATTGAATTATGAATCATGAATTGAATCATGAATCATGAATCATGAAATGAATCATGAATCATGAATTCATTCATGAATCGAATCATGAATCGTGAATCGAATCATGAATCATGAATTGAATCATTAATCATGAATTGTATCATGAAATGAATCATGAATTGAATCATGAATCATGAATCGAATCATGAATCATGAATTGAAACATGAATCATGAATCAAATCATGAATCATGAATCATGAATTGAATCATGAATCATGAATTGAATCATGAATTGAATCATGAATCATAAATCATGAAATGAATCATGAATTAAATCATGAAATAAATCATGAATCATGAATTGAATCATGAATTATGAAATGAATCATTAATTGATTCATGAATTGAATGATGAATCATGAATTGAATTATGAATCATGAATCATGATTCGTGAATTGAATCATGAATCATGAATCGTGAATTGAATCATGAATCATGAATTGAATCATGAATCATGAATTATGAATCTTTTCATGAATCATGAATCATGAATTCATTCATGAATCATGAATCATGAATCATGAATCGAATCATGAATCATGAATCGAATCATGAATTGAATCATGAATCATGAATTGAATCATGAATCATGATTTATAAATCATGAATCAAATCATGGTTAATGAATCATGAATTGAATCATGAATTGAATCATGAATCATGAATTGAATCATGAATCATGAATTATAAATCATGAATCAAATCATGGTTCATGAATCATGAATTGAATCATGAATCATGAATTCAAACATGAATTGAATCATGAATCATGAATCATGAAATGAATCATGAATTAAATCATGAAATGAATCATGAATCATGAATTGAATCATGAATTATGAAATGAATCATGAATTGAATCATGAATTGAATCATGAATCATGAATTGAATTATGAATCATGAATTATGAAATGAATCATAGATTATGAATCTAATCATGAATCATGAATTCAAACATGAATTGAATCATGAATCATGAATCATGAAATGAATCATGAATTAAATCATGAAATGAATCATGAATCATGAATTGAATCATGAATTATGAAATGAATCATGAATTGAATCATGAATTGAATCATGAATCATGAATTGAATTATGAATCATGAATTATGAAATGAATCATAGATTATGAATCTAATCATGAATCCTGATTGAATCATGAATCATGAATCATGACTCGAATCATGAATCATGAATCGAATGATGAATCATGAATTGAATTATGAATTGAATCATGAATCATGAATCATGAAATGAATCATGAATCATGAATTCAATCATGAATCGAATCATGAATTGTGAATCGAATCATGAATCAGGAATTGAATCATGAATCATGAATCATGATCATGAATTATAAATCATGAATCATGAATTGAATCATGAATCATGAATAATGAATTGAATCATGAATTGAAACATGAATCATGAATAGAATTATGAATCAAGAATTGAATCATGAATCATGAATCATGAATCATGAATCATGAATCGAATCATGAATCATGAATCATAAATTGAATCATTAATCATGAACTGAATCATGAATTGATTCATGAATCATGAATCATGAAATGAATCATGAATTCAATCATGAATTGAATAATGAATCGTGAATCGAATCATGAATCATTAATTGAATCATGAATCATGAATTGTATCATGAAATGAATCATGAATTGAATCATGAATCATGAAATGAATCATGAATTATGAATTCAATCATGAATTGAATCATGAATCATGAATTGAATCATGAATCATGAATTATGAATCTTTTCATGAATCATGAATCATGAATTCATTCATGAATCATGAATCATGAGTCATGAATCGAATCATGAATCATGAATTGAATCATGAATTGAATCATGAATCATGAATTGAATCATGAATCATGAATTATAAATCATGAATCAAATCATGAATCATGAATCATGAAATGAATCATGAATTAAATCATGAAATGAATCATGAATCATGAATTATGAAATGAATCATGAACTGAATCATGAATTGAGTCATGAATCATGAATTGAATTATGAATCATGAATTGAATCATGAATCATGAATCATGACTCGAATCATGAATCATAAATCGACTCATGAATCATGAATTAAATCATGAATTGAATCATGACTCATAAAAAGAATCATGAATTGAATCATTAATTAAATCATGAATCATGAATTGAATCATGAACCATGAATCACGAATCATGAATTGAATTATGAATCATGAATCGAATCATGAATCATGAATTGAATCATGAATTGAATTATAAATCATGAATCATGAATTATGAATTGAATCATAAATCATGAATCATGAACTAAATCATGAATTGAATCATGAATCATGAAATGAATCATGGATCGAATCATGAATCATGAATCGAATCATGAATCGAATCATGAATTATGAATTGAATCATGAATTGAATCATGAATAATGAATCATGAATCATGAATCGAATCATGAATCATGAATCGAATCATGAATCATGAATCGAATCATGAATTGAATCATGAATCATGAACTGAATCATGAATTGAATCATGAATCATGAATGATGAATCATGAATTCAATCATGAATCGAATCATGAATCATGAATCGAATCATGAATCATGAATTCAATCATGAATAATGAATTCAATCATGAATTGAATCATGAATCATGAATCGAATCATGAATAATGAATGGAATCATGAATTGAATCATGAATCATGAATCATGAAATGAATCTTGAATCATGAATTGTATCATGAATCGAATCATGAATCATGAATTGAATCATGAAATGAATCATGAATTGAATCATGAATCATGAATCGAATCATGAATCATGAATTGAATCATGAATCATGAATCATGAATTGAATTATGAAACATGAATCGAATCATGAATCATGAATCATGAATTGAATCATAAATCATGAATCATGAATCGAATCATGAATCATGAATTAAATCATGAATCTTGAATCGAATCATGAATCATGAATCGAATCATGAATCATGAATTAAATTATGAATCTTGAATCGAATCATAATTCATGAATCATGAATCATGAATTGAATCATGAATCATGAATCATGAATTGAATCATGAATCATGAATCGAATCATGAATCATGAATCATCAATTAAATCATGAATCATAAATCATGAATTGAATCATGAATCATGAATTAAATCATGAATCTTGAATCGAATCATGAATCATGAATCGAATCATGAATCATGAATTGAATCATGAATCATGAATCATAAAATGAATCATGAATTTAATCATGAAATGAATTATGAATCATTAATTGAATCATGAATCATGAATTGAATCATGAATCATGAATCATGAATTGAATCATGAATCATGAATCGAATCATGAATCATGAATCATCAATTAAATCATGAATCATAAATCATGAATTGAATCATGAATCATGAATTAAATCATGAATCTTGAATCGAATCATGAATCATGAATCGAATCATGAATCATGAATTGAATCATGAATCATGAATCATAAAATGAATCATGAATTTAATCATGAAATGAATTATGAATCATTAATTGAATCATGAATCATGAATCTTAATTTGAATCATAAATCATGAATCATGAATTAAATCATGAATCATGAACTGAATCATGAATTAAATCGTGAATCATGAAATAAATCATGAATTGAATCACAAATCTTGAAATGAATCATTAATTTAATCATGAATCATGAATTAAATCATGAAACATGAATCATGAATCATGAATTGAATTATGAATCATGAATCGAATCATAAATCATGAATCATGAATTGAATCATGAATTGAATAATGAATCATGAATTGAATCATGAATCATGAATTGAATCATGAATTGAATCATGAATAATGAATCGAATCATGAATCAGGAATTGAATCATGAATCATGAATCATGAATCATGAATCATGAATTATAAATCATGAATCATGAATTGAATCATGAATCATTAATCATGAATTGAATCATGAATTGAATCATGAATCATGAATCGAATTATGAATCAGGAATTGAATCATGAATCATGAATCATGAATCATCAATCGAATCATGAATCATGAATCATAAATTGAATCATTAATCATGAACTGAATCATGAATTGAATCATGAATCATGAATCATGAAATGAATCATGAATTCAATCATGAATTGAATAATGAATCGTGAATCGAATCATGAATCGTGAATCGAATCATGAATCATGAATTGAATCATGATTCATGAATTGTATCATGAAATGAATCATGAATTGAATCATGAATCATGAAATGAATCATGAATCATGAAATGAATCATGAATCATGAAATGAATCATGAATCATGAAATGAATCATGAATCATGAAATGAATCATGAATCATGAAATGAATCATGAATCATGAATTCAATCATGAATTGAATCATGAACCGTGAATCGAATCATGAATCATGAATTGAACCATGAATCATGAATTGTATCATGAAATGAATCATGAATTGAATCATGAATCATGAATCGAATCATGAATCAGGAATTGAATCATGAATCATGAATCATGAATTATAAATCATGAATCATGAATTGAATCATGAATCTTGAATCATGAATTGAATCATGAATCATAATTCGAATTATGAATCAGGAATTGAATCATGAATCATGAATCATGAATCATGAATCGAATCATGAATCATAAATTGAATCATTAATCATGAACCGAATCATGAATTGAATCATGAATCATTAATCATGAAATGAATCATGAATCATGAATTCATTCATGAATCGAATCATGAATCGTGAATCGAATCATGAATCATGAATTGAATCATTAATCATGAATTGTATCATGAAATGAATCATGAATTGAATCATGAATCATGAATCGAATCATGAATCATGAATTGAATCATGAATCATGAATTGAAACATGAATCATGAATCAAATCATGAATCATGAATCATGAATTGAATCATGAATCATGAATTGAATCATGAATTGAATCATGAATCATAAATCATGAAATGAATCATGAATTAAATCATGAAATAAATCATGAATCATGAATTGAATCATGAATTATGAAATGAATTATTAATTGATTCATGAATTGAATGATGAATCATGAATTGAATTATGAATCATGAATCGAATCATGAATCATGATTCGTGAATTGAATCATGAATCATGAATCGTGAATTGAATCATGAATCATGAATTGAATCATGAATCATGAATTATGAATCTTTTCATGAATCATGAATCATGAATTCATTCATGAATCATGAATCATGAATCATGAATCGAATCATGAATCATGAATCGAATCATGAATTGAATCATGAATCATGAATTGAATCATGAATCATGAATTATAAATCATGAATCAAATCATGGTTAATGAATCATGAATTGAATCATGAATTGAATCATGAATCATTAATTGAATCATGAATTGAATCATGAATCATGAATTGAATCATGAATCATGAATTATAAATCATGAATCAAATCATGGTTCATGAATCATGAATTGAATCATGAATCATGAATTCAAACATGAATTGAATCATGAATCATGAATCATGAAATGAATCATGAATTAAATCATGAAATGAATCATGAATCATGAATTGAATCATGAATTATGAAATGAATCATGAATTGAATCATGAATTGAATCATGAATTGAATCATGAATCATGAATTGAATTATGAATCATGAATTATGAAATGAATCATAGATTATGAATCTAATCATGAATCCTGAATTGAATCATGAATCATGAATCATGACTCGAATCATGAATCATGAATCGAATGATGAATCATTAATTGAATTATGAATTGAATCATGAATCATGAATCATGAAATGAATCATGAATCATGAATTCAATCATGAATCGAATCATGAATTGTGAATCGAATCATGAATCAGGAATTGAATCATGAATCATGAATCATGAATTATAAATCATGAATCATGAATTGAATCATGAATCATGAATAATGAATTGAATCATGAATTGAAACATGAATCATGAATAGAATTATGAATCAGGAATTGAATCATGAATCATGAATCATGAATCGAATCATGAATCATGAATCATGAATTGAATCATGAATCATGAATCGAATCATGAATCATGAATCATGAATCATCAATTAAATCATGAATCATAAATCATGAATTGAATCATGAATCATGAATTAAATCATGAATCTTGAATCGAATCATGAATTATGAATCGAATCATGAATCATGAATTGAATCATGAATCATGAATCATAAAATGAATCATGAATTTAATCATGAAATGAATTATGAATCATTAATTGAATCATGAATCATGAATCTTAATTTGAATCATAAATCATGAATCATGAATTAAATCATGAATCATGAACTGAATCATGAATTAAATCATGAATCATGAAATAAATCATGAATTGAATCACAAATCTTGAAATGAATCATTAATTTAATCATGAATCATGAATTAAATCATGAAACATTAATCATGAATCATGAATTGAATTATAAATCATGAATCGAATCATGAATCATGAATCATGAATTGAATCATGAATTGAATAATGAATCATGAATTGAATCATGAATCATGAATTGAATCATGAATTGAATCATGAATAATGAATCGAATCATGAATCAGGGATTGAATCATGAATCATGAATCATGAATCATGAATCATGAATCATGAATCATGAATTATAAATCATGAATCATGAATTGAATCATGAATCATTAATCATGAATTGAATCATGAATTGAATAATGAATCATGAATCGAATTATGAATCAGGAATTGAATCATGAATCATGAATCATGAATCATCAATCATCAATCAATTCATGAATCATGAATCATAAATTGAATCATTAATCATGAACTGAATCATGAATTGAATCATGAATCATGAATCATGAAATGAATCATGAATTCAATCATGAATTGAATAATGAATCGTGAATCGAATCATGAATCGTGAATCGAATCATGAATCATGAATTGAATCATGATTCATGAATTGTATCATGAAATGAATCATGAATTGAATCATGAATCATGAATCATGAAATGAATCATGAATCATGAATTCAATCATGAATTGAATCACGAACCGTGAATCGAATCATGAATCATAAATTGAATCATGAATCATGAATTGTATCATGAAATGAATCATGAATTGAATCATGAATCATGAATCGAATCATGAATCAGGAATTGAATCATGAATCATGAATCATGAATCATGAATCATGAATTGAATCATGAATCTTGAATCATGAATTGAATCATGAATCATAATTCAAATTATGAATCAGGAATTGAATCATGAATCATGAATCATGAATCGAATCATGAATCATGAATCATAAATTGAATCATTAATCATGAACCGAATCATGAATTGAATCATGAATCATGAATCATGAAATGAATCATGAATCATGAATTCATTCATTAATCGAATCATGAATCGTGAATCGAATCATGAATCATGAATTAAATCATTAATCATGAATTGTATCATGAAATGAATCATGAATTGAATCATGAATCATGAATCGAATCATGAATCATGAATTGAAACATGAATCATGAATCAAATCATGAATCATGAATCATGAATTGAATCATGAATCATGAATTGAATCATGAATTGAATCATGAATCATAAATCATGAAATGAATCATGAATTAAATCATGAAATAAATCATGAATCATGAATTGAATCATGAATTATGAAATGAATTATTAATTGATTCATGAATTGAATGATGAATCATGAATTGAATTATGAATCATGAATCGAATCATGAATCATGATTCGTGAATTGAATCATGAATCATGAATCGTGAATTGAATCATGAATCATGAATTGAATCATGAATCATGAATTATAAATCATGAATCAAATCATGGTTAATGAATCATGAATTGAATCATGAATTGAATCATGAATCATGAATTGAATCATGAATCATGAATTATAAATCATGAATCAAATCATGGTTCATGAATCATGAATTGAATCATGAATCATGAATTCAAACATGAATTGAATCATGAATCATGAATCATGAAATGAATCATAAATTAAATCATGAAATGAATCATGAATCATGAATTGAATCATGAATTATGAAATGAATCATGAATTGAATCATGAATTGAATCATGAATCATGAATTGAATTATGAATCATGAATTATGAAATGAATCATAGATTATGAATCTAATCATGAATCCTGAATTGAATCATGAATCATGAATCATGACTCGAATCATGAATCATGAATCGAATGATGAATCATTAATTGAATTATGAATTGAATCATAAATCATGAATCATGAAATGAATCATGAATCATGAATTCAATCATGAATCGAATCATGAATTGTGAATCGAATCATGAATCAGGAATTGAATCATGAATCATGAATCATGAATCATGAATTATAAATCATGAATCATGAATTGAATCATGAATCATGAATAATGATTTGAATCATGAATTGAAACATGAATCATAAATAGAATTATGAATCAGGAATTGAATCATGAATCATGAATCATGAATCGAATCATGAATCATGAATCATAAATTGAATCATTAATCATGAACTGAATCATGAATTGATTCATGAATCATGAATCATGAAATGAATCATGAATTCAATCATGAATTGAATAATGAATTGTGAATCGAATCATGAATCATGAATCGAATCATGAATCATGAATTGAATCATGAATCATGAATCATAAAATGAATCATGAATTTAATCATGAAATGAATTATGAATCATTAATTGAATCATGAATCATGAATCTTAATTTGAATCATAAATCATGAATCATGAACTGAATCATGAATTCAATCATGAATCATGAAATAAATCATGAATTGAATTACAAATCTTGAAATGAATCATTAATTTAATCATGAATCATGAATTAAATCATGAAACATGAATCATGAATCATGAATTGAATTATGAATCATGAATCGAATCATGAATCATGAATCATGAATTGAATCATGAATTGAATAATGAATCATGAATTGAATCATGAATCATGAATTGAATCATGAATTGAATCATGAATAATGAATCGAATCATGAATCAGGGATTGAATCATGAATCATGAATCATGAATCATGAATCATGAATCATGAATCATGAATCATGAATTATAAATCATGAATCATGAATTGAATCATGAATCATTAATCATGAATTGAATCATGAATTGAATCATGAATCATGAATCGAATTATGAATCAGGAATTGAATCATGAATCATGAATCATGAATCATGAATCATCAATCAATTCATGAATCATAAATCATAAATTGAATCATTAATCATGAACTGAATCATGAATTGAATCATGAATCATGAATCATGAAATGAATCATGAATTCAATCATGAATTGAATAATGAATCGTGAATCGAATCATGAATCGTGAATCGAATCATGAATCATGAATTGAATCATGATTCATGAATTGAATCATGAATCATGAATCATAAAATGAATCATGAATTTAATCATGAAATTAATTATGAATCATTAATTGAATCATGAATCATGAATCTTAATTTGAATCATAAATCATGAATCATGAACTGAATCATGAATTAAATCATGAATCATGAAATAAATCATGAATTGAATCACAAATCTTGAAATGAATCATTAATTTAATCATGAATCATGAATTAAATCATGAAACATGAATCATGAATCATGAATTGAATTATGAATCATGAATCGAATCATGAATCATGAATCATGAATTGAATCATGAATTGAATAATGAATCATGAATTGAATCATGAATCATGAATTGAATCATGAATTGAATCATGAATAATGAATCGAATCATGAATCAGGGATTGAATCATGAATCATGAATCATGAATCATGAATCATGAATCATGAATCATGAATCATGAATTATAAATCATGAATCATGAATTGAAATATGAATCATTAATCATGAATTGAATCATGAATTGAATCATGAATCATGAATCGAATTATGAATCAGGAATTGAATCATGAATCATGAATCATGAATCATGAATCATCAATCAATTCATGAATCATAAATCATAAATTGAATCATTAATCATGAACTGAATCATGAATTGAATCATGAATCATGAATCATGAAATGAATCATGAATTCAATCATGAATTGAATAATGAATCGTGAATCGAATCATGAATCATGAATCATGAATCATGAATCATGAATTGAATCATGAATCTTGAATCATGAATTGAATCATGAATCATAATTCAAATTATGAATCAGGAATTGAATCATGAATCATGAATCATGAATCGAATCATGAATCATGAATCATAAATTGAATCATTAATCATGAACCGAATCATGAATTGAATCATGAATCATGAATCATGAAATGAATCATGAATCATGAATTCATTCATTAATCGAATCATGAATCGTGAATCGAATCATGAATCATGAATTGAATCATTAATCATGAATTGTATCATGAAATGAATCATGAATTGAATCATGAATCATGAATCGAATCATGAATCATGAATTGAAACATGAATCATGAATCAAATCATGAATCATAAATCATGAATTGAATCATGAATCATGAATTGAATCATGAATTGAATCATGAATCATAAATCATGAAATGAATCATTAATTAAATCATGAAATAAATCATGAATCATGAATTGAATCATGAATTATGAATTGAATTATTAATTGATTCATGAATTGAATGATGAATCATGAATTGAATTATGAATCATGAATCGAATCATGAATCATGATTCGTGAATTGAATCATGAATCATGAATCGTGAATTGAATCATGAATCATGAATTGAATCATGAATCATGAATTATAAATCATGAATCAAATCATGGTTAATGAATCATGAATTGAATCATGAATTGAATCATGAATCATGAATTGAATCATGAATCATGAATTATAAATCATGAATCAAATCATGGTTCATGAATCATGAATTGAATCATGAATCATGAATTCAAACATGAATTGAATCATGAATCATGAATCATGAAATGAATCATAAATTAAATCATGAAATGAATCATGAATCATGAATTGAATCATGAATTATGAAATGAATCATGAATTGAATCATGAATTGAATCATGAATCATGAATTGAATTATGAATCATGAATTATGAAATGAATCATAGATTATGAATCTAATCATGAATCCTGAATTGAATCATGAATCATGAATCATGACTCGAATCATGAATCATGAATCGAATGATGAATCATTAATTGAATTATGAATTGAATCATAAATCATGAATCATGAAATGAATCATGAATCATGAATTCAATCATGAATCGAATCATGAATTGTGAATCGAATCATGAATCAGGAATTGAATCATGAATCATGAATCATGAATCATGAATTATAAATCATGAATCATGAATTGAATCATGAATCATGAATAATGATTTGAATCATGAATTGAAACATGAATCATGAATAGAATTATGAATCAGGAATTGAATCATGAATCATGAATCGAATCATGAATCATGAATCATAAATTGAATCATTAATCATGAACTGAATCATGAATTGATTCATGAATCATGAATCATGAAATGAATCATGAATTCAATCATGAATTGAATAATGAATTGTGAATTGAATCATGAATCATTAATTGAATCATGAATCATGAATTGTATCATGAAATGAATCATGAATCATGAAATGAATCATGAATCATGAATTCAATCATGAATTGAATCATGAATCGTAAATAGAATCATGAATCATGAATTGAATCATGAATCATGAATTGCATCATGAAATGAATCATGAATTGAATCATGAATCATGAATCGAATCATGAATCAGGAATTGAATCATGAATCATGAATCATGAATCATGAATCATGAATTATAAATCATGAATTGAATCATGAATCTTGAATCATGAATTGAATCATGAATCGAATTATGAATCAGGAATTGAATCATGAATCATGAATCATGAATCATGAATTGAATCATGAATCATGAATTGTATCATGAAATGAATCTTGATTTGAATCATGAATCCTTAATTGAATCATGAATCATGAATCATGACTCGAATCATGAATCATGAATCGAATCATGAATCATGAATTAAATCATGAATTGAATCATGAATCATGAATCATGAAATGAATCATGAATCATGAATTCAATCATGAATCGAATCATGAATCATGAATCGAATCATGAATCATTAATCATGAATTGAATCATGGATTGAATCAAGAATCATGAATCGTGAATTAAATCATGAATCATGAATTAAATCATGAATTGAATCATGAATCATGAAATGAATCAAGAATCATGAATCGTGAATTAAATCATGAATCATGAATTAAATCATGAATTGAATCATGAATCATGAAATGAATCAAGAATTTAATCATGAAATGAATCATGAATCATTAATTGAATCATGAATCATGAATTGAATCATGAATCATGAATCATGAATCATGAATCATGAAATGAATCGAATCATAAATCATGAATTGAATCATGAATCATGAAATGAATCATGAATCATGAATCGAATCATAAATCATGAATTGAATCATGAATCATGAATTGAATCATTAAATGAATCATGAATTGAATCATGAATCATGAATCAAATCATGAATCATGAATTGAATCATGAATCATGAATCGAATCATGAATCATGAATTGAGTCATGAATCATGAATCATGAATCATGAATCAAATCATGAATCATGAATCATGAATTGATTCATGAATCATGAATTGAATCATGAATCATGAATCATGAAATTAATCATAAATTAAATAATGAAATGAATCATGAATCATGAGTCATGAATTGAATCATGAATCATGAATCAAATCATGAATCAAGAATCATGAATCATGAATCAAATCATGAATCTTGAATCATGAATTGAATCATAAATCATGAATCATGAATCATGAATTGAATCATGAATCATGAAACAAATCATGAATCAAGAATTGAATCATGATTTATGAATCGAGTCATGAATCATGAATTGAATCATGAATCATGAATCATGAATTGAATCATGAATCATGAATCATGAATCGAATCATGAATTGAATAATGAATCATGAAATGAATCATGAATCATGAATTGAATCATGAATAATGAATCGAATCATGAATCATGACTCGAATCATGAATCATGAATTGAATCATGAATCATGCATTGAATCATGAATCATGAATTGAATCATCAATTGAATCATGAATCATTAATCATGAATCATGAATTGAATCATTAATTGAATCATGAATCATGAATCATGAAATGAATCATGAATCATGAATCGAATCATGAATCATGAATCATGAATTATGAATCATGAATTGAATCATGAATCATGAATTATGAATCTAATCATGAATCATGAATCATGAATCATGAATTGAATCATGAATCATGAATCATGAATCATGAATCATGAATCGAATCATGAATCATGAATCATGAATTCAATCATGAATCATGAATTCAATCATGAATTAAATCATGAATTCAATCATGAATTAAATCATGAATCATGAATCGAATCATGAATCATGAATCGAATCATGAATCATGAATCGTGAATTGAATCATGAATCTTGAACTGAATCATGAATTGAATTATGAATCATGAATCATGAAATGAATCTTGAATCATGAATTGTATCATGAATTCAATCATGAATTAAATCATGAATCATGAATCGAATCATGAATCATGAATCGAATCATGAATCATGAATCGTGAATTGAATCATGAATCTTGAACTGAATCATGAATTGAATTATGAATCATGAATCATGAAATGAATCTTGAATCATGAATTGTATCATGAATTGAATTATGAATCATGAATTGAATCATGAAATGAATCATGAATTGAATCATGAATCGAATCATGAATCATGAATTGAATCATGAATCATGAATCATAAATCATGAATCATGAATCATAAATCATGAATCATGAATTAAATCATGAATCATAAATCGAATCATGATTAGTGAATCATGAATCATAAATCATGAATTGAATCATGAATCATGAAATGAATCATGAATCATGAATCGAATCATAAATCATGAATTGAATCATGAATCATGAATTGAATCATTAAATGAATCATGAATTGAATCATGAATCATGAATCAAATCATGAATCATGAATTGAATCATGAATCATGAATCGAATCATGAATCATGAATTGAGTCATGAATCATGAATCATGAATCATGAATCAAATCATGAATCATGAATCATGAATTGATTCATGAATCATGAATTGAATCATGAATCATGAATCATGAAATTAATTATAAATTAAATAATGAAATGAATCATGAATCATGAGTCATGAATTGAATCATGAATCATGAATCAAATCATGAATCAAGAATCATGAATCATGAATCAAATCATGAATCTTGAATCATGAATTGAATCATAAATCATGAATCATGAATCATGAATTGAATCATGAATCATGAAACAAATCATGAATCATGAATTGAATCATGATTTATGAATCGAGTCATGAATCATGAATTGAATCATGAATCATGAATCATGAATTGAATCATGAATCATGAATCATGAATCGAATCATGAATTGAATAATGAATCATGAAATGAATCATGAATCATGAATTGAATCATGAATAATGAATCGAATCATGAATCATGACTCGAATCATGAATCATGAATTGAATCATGAATCATGCATTGAATCATGAATCATGAATTGAATCATCAATTGAATCATGAATCATTAATCATGAATCATGAATTGAATCATTAATTGAATCATGAATCATGAATCATGAAATGAATCATGAATCATGAATCGAATCATGAATCATGAATCATGAATTATGAATCATGAATTATGAATCTAATCATGAATCATGAATCATGAATCATGAATTGAATCATGAATCATGAATCATGAATCATGAATCATGAATCGAATCATGAATCATGAATCATGAATTCAATCATGAATCATGAATTCAATCATAAATTAAATCATGAATTCAATCATGAATTAAATCATGAATCATGAATCGAATCATGAATCATGAATCGAATCATGAATCATGAATCGTGAATTGAATCATGAATCTTGAACTGAATCATGAATTGAATTATGAATCATGAATCATGAAATGAATCTTGAATCATGAATTGTATCATGAATTGAATTATGAATCATGAATTGAATCATGAAATGAATCATGAATTGAATCATGAATCGAATCATGAATCATGAATTGAATCATGAATCATAAATCATAAATCATGAATCATGAATCATAAATCATGAATCATGAATTAAATCATGAATCATAAATCGAATCATGATTAGTGAATCATGAATCATGAATCATGAATTGAATCATGAATCATGAATCATGAATCGAATCATGAATCATGAATTAAATTATGAATCTTGAATCGAATCATAATTCATGAATCATGAATCATGAATCATGAATTGAATCATGAATCATGAATCATGAATTGAATCATGAATCATGAATCGAATCATGAATCATGAATCATGAATAATCAATTAAATCATGAATCATAAATCATGAATTGAATCATGAATCATGAATTTAATCATGAATCTTGAATCGAATCATGAATCATGAATCATGAATTGAATCATGAATCATGAATCATAAAATGAATCATGAATTTAATCATGAAATGAATTATGAATCATTAATTGAATCATGAATCATGAATCTTAATTTGAATCATAAATCATGAATCATGAATTAAATCATGAATCATGAACTGAATCATGAATTAAATCATGAATCATGAAATAAATCATGAATTGAATCACAAATCTTGAAATGAATCATTAATTTAATCATGAATCATGAATTAAATCATGAATCATGAATTAAATCATGAAACATGAATCATGAATCATGAATTGAATTATGAATCATGAATCGAATCATGAATCATGAATCATGAATTGAATCATGAATTGAATAATGAATCATGAATTGAATCATGAATCATGAATTGAATCATGAATTGAATCATGAATAATGAATCGAATCATGAATCAGGAATTGAATCATGAATCATGAATCATGAATTATAAATCATGAATCATGAATTGAATCATGAATCATTAATCATGAATTGAATCATGAATTGAATCATGAATCATGAATCGAATTATGAATCAGGAATTGAATCATGAATCATGAATCATGAATCATGAATCATCAATCGAATCATGAATCATGAATCATAAATTGAATCATTAATCATGAACTGAATCATGAATTGAATCATGAATCATGAATCATGAAATGAATCATGAATTCAATCATGAATTGAATAATGAATCGTGAATCGAATCATGAATCGTGAATCGAATCATGAATCATGAATTGAATCATGATTCATGAATTGTATCATGAAATGAATCATGAATTGAATCATGAATCATGAAATGAATCATGAATCATGAATTCAATCATGAATTCAATCATGAACCGTGAATCGAATCATGAATCATGAATTGAATCATGAATCATGAATTGTATCATGAAATGAATCATGAATTGAATCATGAATCATGAATCGAATCATGAATCAGGAATTGAATCATGAATCATGAATCATGAATCATGAATCATGAATTATAAATCATGAATCATGAATTTAATCATGAATCTTGAATCATGAATTGAATCATGAATCATAATTCGAATTATGAATCAGGAATTGAATCATGAATCATGAATCATGAATCATGAATCTGAATCATGAATCATGAATCATAAATTGAATCATTAATCATGAAACCGAATCATGATTGAATCATGAATCATGAATCATGAAATGAATCATGAATCATGAATTCATTCATGAATCGAATCATGAATCGTGAATCGAATCATGAATCATGAATTGAATCATTAATCATGAATTGTATCATGAAATGAATCATGAATTGAATCATGAATCATGAATCGAATCATGAATCATGAATTGAAACATGAATCATGAATCAAATCATGAATCATGAATTGAATCATGAATCATGAATTGAATCATGAATTGAATCATGAATCATAAATCATGAAATGAATCATGAATTAAATCATGAAATAAATCATGAATCATGAATTGAATCATGAATATGAAATGAAATCATTAATTGATTCATGAATTGAATGATGAATCATGAATTGAATTATGAATCATGAATCGAATCATGAATCATGATACGTGAATTGAATCATGAATCATGAATCGTGAATTGAATCATGAATCATGATTGAATCAATGAATCATGAATCATGAATCATGAATCGAATCATGAATTGAATCATGAATCATGAATTGAATCATGAATCATGAATTATAAATCATGAATCAAATCATGGTTAATGAATCATGAATTGAATCATGAATTGAATCATGGTTAATGAATCATGAATCATGAATTATAAATCATGAATCAAATCATGGTTCATGAATCATGAATTGAATCATGAATCATGAATTCAAACATGAATTGAATCATGAATCATGAATCATGAAATGAATCATGAATTAAATCATGAAATGAATCATGAATCATGAATTGAATCATGAATTATGAAATGAATCATGAATTGAATCATGAATTGAATCATGAATTATGAATTGAATCATGAATCATGAATCATGACTCGAATCATGAATCATGAATCGAATCATGAATCATGAATTAAATCATGAATTGAATCATGAATCATGAATCATGAAATGAATCATGAATCATGAATTCAATCATGAATCGAATCATGAATCATGAATCAAATCATGAATCATTAATCATGAATTGAATCATGGATTGAATCAAGAATCATGAATCGTGAATTAAATCATGAATCATGAATTAAATCATGAATTGAATCATGAATCATGAAATGAATCAAGAATTTAATCATGAAATGAATCATGAATCATTAATTGAATCATGAATCATGAATTGTATCATGAATCATGAATCATGAAATGAATCATGAATCATGAATTCAATCATGAATCGAATCATGAATCATGAATCGAATCATGAATCATTAATCATGAATTGAATCATGGATTGAATCAAGAATCATGAATCGTGAATTAAATCATGAATCATGAATTAAATCATGAATTGAATCATGAATCATGAAATGAATCAAGAATTTAATCATGAAATGAATCATGAATCATTAATCGAATCATAAATCATGAATTGAATCATGAATCATGAAATGAATCATGAATCATGAATCGAATCATAAATCATGAATTGAATCATGAATCATGAATTGAATCATTAAATGAATAATGAATTGAATCATGAATCATGAATCAAATCATGAATCATGAATTGAATCATGAATCATGAATCGAATCATGAATCATGAATTGAGTCATGAATCATGAATCATGAATCAAATCATGAATCATGAATCATGAATTGATTCATGAATCATGAATTGAATCATGAATCATGAATCATGAAATTAATCATAAATTAAATAATGAAATGAATCATGAATCATGAGTCATGAATTGAATCATGAATCATGAATCAAATCATGAATCAAGAATCATGAATCATGAATCAAATCATGAATCATGAATCATGAATTGAATCATAAATCATGAATCATGAATCATGAATTGAATCATGAATCATGAAACGAATCATGAATCATGAATTGAATCACGATTTATGAATCGAGTCATGAATCATGAATCGAATCATGAATCATGAATCATGAATTGAATCACGAATCATGAATCGAATCATGAATTGAATAATGAATCATGAAATGAATCATGAATCATAAATTGAATCATGAATAATGAATCGAATCATGAATCATGACTCGAATCATGAATCATGAATTGAATCATGAATCATGCATTGAATCATGAATCATGAATTGAATCATCAATTGAATCATGAATCATTAATCATGAATCATGAATTGAATCATGAATCATGAATCGAATCATGAATCATGAATTGAATCATTAATTGAATCATGAATCATGAATCATGAAATGAATCATGAATCATGAATCGAATCATGAATCATGAATCATGAATTTTGAATCATGAATTAAATCATGAATCATGAATTATGAATCTAATCATGAATCATGAATCATGAATTGAATCATGAATCATGAATCATGAATCATGAATCGAATCATGAATCATGAATCATGAATTCAATCATGAATCATGAATTCAATCATGAATTAAATCATGAATTCAATCATGAATTAAATCATGAATCATGAATCGAATCATGAATCATGAATCGAATCATGAATCATGAATCGAATCATGAATCATGAATCGTGAATTGAATCATGAATCTTGAACTGATTAATGAATTGAATTATGAATCATGAATCATGAAATGAATCTTGAATCATGAATTGTATCATGAATTGAATCATGAATCATGAATTGAATCATGAAATGAATCATGAATTGAATCATGAATCGAATCATGAATCATGAATTGAATCATGAATCATGAATCATAAATCATGAATCATGAATCATAAATCATGAATCATGAATTAAATCATGAATCATAAATCATGAAATGAATCATGAATTAAATCATGAAATAAATCATGAATCATGAATTGAATCATGAATTATGAAATGAATCATTAATTGATTCATGAATTGAATGATGAATCATGAATTGAATTATGAATCATGAATCGAATCATGAATCATGATTCGTGAATTGAATCATGAATCATGAATCGTGAATTGAATCATGAATCATGAATTGAATCATGAATCATGAATTATGAATTGAATCATGAATCATGAATCATGAATTCATTCATGAATCATGAATCATGAATCATGAATCGAATCATGAATTGAATCATGAATCATGAATTGAATCATGAATCATGAATTATAAATCATGAATCAAATCATGGTTAATGAATCATGAATTGAATCATGAATTGAATCATGAATCATGAATTGAATCATGAATCATGAATTATAAATCATGAATCAAATCATGGTTCATGAATCATGAATTGAATCATGAATCATGAATTCAAACATGAATTGAATCATGAATCATGAATCATGAAATGAATCATGAATTAAATCATGAAATGAATCATGAATCATGATTTGAATCATGAATTATGAAATGAATCATGAATTGAATCATGAATTGAATCATGAATCATGAATTGAATTATGAATCATGAATTATGAAATGAATCATAGATTATGAATCTAATCATGAATCCTGAATTGAATCATGAATCATGACTCGAATCATGAATCATGAATCGAATGATGAATCATGAATTGAATTATGAATTGAATCATGAATCATGAATCATGAAATGAATCATGAATCATGAATTCAATCATGAATTGAATCATGAATTATGAATCATGAATCATGAATCATGAATCATGATTCATGAATTGAATCATGAATCATGAATCATGAATCATGAATCGAATCATGAATCATGAATCATGAATTCAATCATGAATCATGAATTCAATCATGAATTAAATCATGAATTCAATCATGAATTAAATCATGAATCATGAATCGAATCATGAATCATGAATCGAATCATGAATCGTGAATTGAATCATGAATCTTGAACTGAATCATGAATTGAATTATGAATCATGAATCATGAAATGAATCTTGAATCATGAATTGTATCATGAATTGAATCATGAATCATGAATTGAATCTTGAAATGAATCATGAATTGAATCATGAATTGAATCATGAATCATGAATTGAATTATGAATCATGAATTATGAAATGAATCATAGATTATGAATCTAATCATGAATCCTGAATTGAATCATGAATCATGAATCATGACTCGAATCATGAATCATGAATCATGATTCATGAATTGAATCATGAATCATGAATCATGAATTGAATCATGAATCATGAATCATGAATCGAATCATGAATCATGAATTAAATTATGAATCTTGAATCGAATCATAATTCATGAATCATGAATCATGAATCATGAATTGAATCATGAATCATGAATCATGAATTGAATCATGAATCATGAATCATTCATGAATCATGAATCATGAATCATCAATTAAATCATGAATCATAAATCATGAATTGAATCATGAATCATGAATTAAATCATGAATCTTGAATCGAATCATGAATCATGAATCGAATCATGAATCATGAATTGAATCATGAATCATGAATCATAAAATGAATCATGAATTTAATCATGAAATGAATTATGAATCATTAATTGAATCATGAATCATGAATCTTAATTTGAATCATAAATCATAAATCATGAATTAAATCATGAATCATGAACTGAATCATGAATTAAATCATGAATCATGAAATAAATCATGAATTAAATCACAAATCTTGAAATGAATCATTAATTTAATCATGAATCATGAATTAAATCATGAAACATGAATCATGAATCAGGAATTGAATTATGAATCATGAATCGAATCATGAATCATGAATCATGAATTGAATCATGAATTGAATAATGAATCATGAATTGAATCATGAATCATGAATTGAATCATGAATTGAATCATGAATAATGAATCGAATTATGAATCAGGAATTGAATCATGAATCATGAATCATGAATCATGAATCATGAATTATAAATCATGAATCATGAATTGAATCATGAATCATTAATCATGAATTGAATCATGAATTGAATCATGAATCATGAATCGAATTATGAATCAGGAATTGAATCATGAATCATGAATCATGAATCATGAATCATCAATCAAATCATGAATCATGAATCATAAATTGAATCATTAATCATGAACTGAATCATGAATTGAATCATGAATCATGAATCATGAAATGAATCATGAATTCAATCATGAATTGAATAATGAATCGTGAATCGAATCATGAATTGTGAATCGAATCATGAATCATGAATTGAATCATGATTCATGAATTGTATCATGAAATGAATCATGAATTGAATCATGAATCTTGAATCATGAATTGAATCATGAATCATAATTCGAATTATGAATCAGGAATTGAATCATGAATCATGAATAATGAATCATGAATCGAATCATGAATCATGAATCATAAATTGAATCATTAATCATGAACCGAATCATGAATTGAATCATGAATCATGAATCATGAAATGAATCATGAATCATGAATTCATTCATGAATCGAATCATGAATCGTGAATCGAATCATGAATCATGAATTGAATCAGTAATCATGAATTGTATCATGAAATGAATCATGAATTGAATCATGAATCATGAATCGAATCATGAATCATGAATTGAAACATGAATCATGAATCAAATCATGAATCATGAATCATGAATTGAATCATGATTCATGAATTGAATCATGAATTGAATCATGAATCATAAATCATGAAATGAATCATGAATTAAATCATGAAATAAATCATGAATCATGAATTGAATCATGAATTATGAAATGAATCATTAATTGATTCATGAATTGAATGATGAATCATGAATTGAATTATGAATCATGAATCGAATCATGAATCATGATTCGTGAATTGAATCATGAATCATGAATCGTGAATTGAATCATGAATCATGAATTGAATCATGAATCATGAATTATGAATTGAATCATGAATCATGAATCATGAATTCATTCATGAATCATGAATCATGAATCATGAATCGAATCATGAATCATGAATCGAATCATGAATTGAATCATGAATCATGAATTGAATCATGAATCATGAATTATAAATCATGAATCAAATCATGGTTAATGAATCATGAATTGAATCATGAATTGAATCATGAATCATGAATTGAATCATGAATCATGAATTATAAATCATGAATCAAATCATGGTTCATGAATCATGAATTGAATCATGAATCATGAATTAAAACATGAATTGAATCATGAATCATGAATCATGAAATGAATCATGAATTAAATCATGAAATGAATCATGAATCATGAATTGAATTATGAATTATGAAATGAATCATGAATTGAATCATGAATTGAATCATGAATCATGAATTATGAAATGAATCATAGATTATGAATCTAATCATGAATCCTGAATTGAATCATGAATCATGAATCATGACTCGAATCATGAATCATGAATCGAATGATGAATCATGAATTGAATTATGAATTGAATCATGAATCATGAATCATGAAATGAATCATGAATCATGAATTCAATCATGAATTGAATCATGAATTGTGAATCGAATCATGAATCAGGAATTGAATCATGAATCATGAATCATGAATCATGAATTATAAATCATGAATCATGAATTGAATCATGAATCATGAATAATGAATTGAATCATGAATTGAAACATGAATCATGAATAGAATTATGAATCAGGAATTGAATCATGAATCATGAATCATGAATCATGAATCATGAATCGAATCATGAATCATGAATCATAAATTGAATCATTAATCATGAACTGAAACATGAATTGATTCATGAATCATGAATCATGAAATGAATCATGAATTCAATCATGAATTGAATAATGAATCGTGAATCGAATCATGAATCATTAATTGAATCATGAATCATGAATTGTATCATGAAATGAATCATGAATTGAATCATGAATCATGAAATGAATCATGAATCATGAATTCAATCATGAATTGAATCATGAATCGTGAATAGAATCATGAATCATGAATTGAATCATGAATCATGAATTGAATCATGAATCATGAATTGTATCATGAAATGAATCATGAATTGAATCATGAATCATGAATTGAATCATGAATCATGAATCGAATCATGAATCAGGAATTGAATCATGAATCATGAATCATGAATCATGAATCATGAATTATAAATCATGAATCATGAATTGAATCATGAATCTTGAATCATGAATTGAATCATGAATCATGAATCGAATTATGAATCAGGAATTGAATCATGAATCATGAATCATGAATCATGAATTGAATCATGAATCATGAATTGTATTATGAAATGAATCATGAATTGAATCATGAATCATGAATCGAATCATGAATCAGGAATTGAATCATGAATCATGAATCATGAATCATGAATTATAAATCATGAATCATGAATTGAATCATGAATCTTGAATCATGAATTGAATCATGAATCATGAATCGAATTATGAATCAGGAATTAAATCATGAATCATGAATCATGAATCGAATCATGAATCATGAATCATAAATTAAATCATTAATCATGAACTGAATCATGAATTGAATCATGAAATAAATCATGAATCATGAATTAAATCATGAATTATGAAATGAATCATTAATTGATTAATGAATTGAATGATGAATCATGAATTGAATCATGAATCATGATTCGTGAATTGAATCATGAATCATGAATCGTGAATTGAATCATGAATCATGAATTGAATCATGAATCATGAATTATGAATCTTTTCATGAATCATGAATCATGAATTGAATCATGAATCATGATTCGTGAATTGAATCATGAATCATGAATCGTGAATTGAATCATGAATCATGAATTGAATCATGAATCATGAATTATGAATCTTTTCATGAATCATGAATCATGAATCGAATCATGAATCATGAATCGAATCATGAATCATGAATCGAATCATGAATCATGAATCATGAATCGAATCATGAATTGAATCATGAATCATGAATTGAATCATGAATCATGAATTATAAATCATGAATCAAATCATGGTTCATGAATCATGAATTGAATCATGAATCATGAATTGAAACATGAATTGAATCATGAATCATGAATCATGAAATGAATCATGAATTAAATCATGAAATGAATCATGAATCATGAATTGAATCATGAATTATGAAATGAATCATGAATTGAATCATGAATTGAGTCATGAATCATGAATTGAATCATGAATCATAGATTATGAATCTAATCATGAATCCTGAATTGAATCATGAATCATGAATCATGACTCGAATCATGAATCATGAATCGAATCATGAATCATGAATTAAATCATGAATTGAATCATGAATCATGAATCATGAAATGAATCATGAATCATGAATTCAATCATGAATCGAATCATGAATCGTGAATCGAATCATGAATCATGAATTAAATCATTAATCATGAATTGTATCATGAAATGAATCATGAATTGAATCATGAATCATTAATCGAATCATGAATCATGAATTGAATCATGAATCATGAATCGAATCATGAATCATGAATTGAAACATGAATCATGAATCAAATCATGAATCATGAATCATGAATTGAATCATGAATCATGAATTGAATCATGAATTGAATCATGAATCATAAATCATGAAATGAATCATGAATTAAATCATGAAATAAATCATGAATCATGAATTGAATCATGAATTATGAAATGAATCATTAATTGATTCATGAATTGAATGATGAATCATGAATTGAATTATGAATCATGAATCGAATCATGAATCATGAATCGTGAATCGTGAATTGAATCATGAATCATGAATTGAATCATGAATCATGAATTATGAATCTTTTCATGAATCATGAATCATGAATCATGAATCGAATCATGAATCATGAATCGAATCATGAATTGAATCATGAATCATGAATTGAATCATGAATCATGAATTATAAATCATGAATCAAATCATGAATCATGAATCATGAATTGAATCATGAATCATGAATTGAAACATGATATGAATCATGAATCATGAATCATATAATGAATCATGAATTAAATCATGAAATGAATCATGAATCATGAATTATGAAATGAATCATGAACTGAATCATGAATTGAGTCATGAATCATGAATTGAATTATGAATCATGAATTGAATCATGAATCATGAATCATGACTCGAATCATGAATCATGAATCGAATCATGAATCATGAATTAAATCATGAATTGAATCATGAATCATGAAATGAATCATGGATCGAATCATGAATCATGAATCGAATCATGAATCGAATCATGAATTATGAATTGAATCATGAATTGAATCATGAATCATGAATCATGAAATTAATCATGAATTGTGAATCGAATTATGAATCATGAATCGAATCATGAATCATGAATTGAATCAAGAATCATGAAATGATTAATGAATTGAATCATGAATCGAATCATGAATTGAATCATGTATCATGAATTGAATCATGAATCATGAATTATGAATCTAATCATGAATCATGAATCATGAATCATGAATTGAATCATGAAATGAATCATGAATTGAATCATGAATTGAATCATGAATCATGAATCGAATCATGAATCATGAATTGAATCATGAATCATGAATTGAATCATGAATCATGAATTATGAATCTAATCATGAATCATAAATTGAATCATGAATCATGAATTGAATCATGAATTGAATCATGAATCATGAATCGAATCATGAATTAAATCATGAATCATGAAATTAATCATGAATTGAATCATAAATTGAAGCATGAATCATGAATTGAATCATAAATTGAATCATGAATCATGAATTGAATCATGAACCATGAATCATGAATCATGAATTGAATCATGAATCGAATCATGAATCATTAATCATGAATCATGAATCGAATCTTGAATCATGAATTGAATCATGAATCATAAATCATGAAATGAATCATGAATTAAATCATGAAATAAATCATGAATCATGAAGTGAATCATGAATTATGAAATGAATCATTAATTGATTCATGAATTGAATGATGAATCATGAATTGAATTATGAATCATGAATCGAATCATGAATCATGAATCGTGAATCGTGAATTGAATCATGAATCATGAATTGAATCATGAATCATGAATTATGAATCTTTTTATGAATCATGAATCATGAATCATGAATCGAATCATGAATCATGAATCGAATCATGAATTGAATCATGAATCATGAATTGAATCATGAATCATGAATTATAAATCATGAATCAAATCATGAATCATGAATCATGAATTGAATCATGAATCATGAATTGAAACATGATATGAATCATGAATCATGAATCATGAAATGAATCATGAATTAAATCATGAAATGAATCATGAATCATGAATTATGAAATGAATCATGAACTGAATCATGAATTGAGTCATGAATCATGAATTGAATTATGAATCATGAATTGAATCATGAATCATGAATCATGACTCGAATCATGAATCATGAATCGAATCATGAATCATGAATTAAATCATGAATTGAATTATGAATCATGAATCGAATCATGAATCATTAATCATGAATTGAATCATGAATTGAATTATAAATCATGAATCATGAATTATGAATTGAATCATAAATCATGAATCATGAACTAAATCATGAATTGAATCATGAATCATGAAATGAATCATGGATCGAATCATGAATCATGAATCGAATCATGAATCGAATCATGAATTATGAATTGAATCATGAATTGAATCATGAATCATGAATCATGAAATAAATCATGAATTGTGAATCGAATTATGAATCATGAATCGAATCATGAATCATGAATTGAATCAAGAATCATGAAATGATTAATGAATTGAATCATGAATCGAATCATGAATTGAATCATGTATCATGAATTGAATCATGAATCATGAATTATGAATCTAATCATGAATCATGAATCATGAATCATGAATTGAATCATGAAATGAATCATGAATTGAATCATGAATTGAATCATGAATCATGAATCGAATCATGAATCATGAATTGAATCATGAATCATGAATTGAATCATGAATCATGAATTATGAATCTAATCATGAATCATAAATTGAATCATGAATCATGAATTGAATCATGAATTGAATCATGAATCATGAATCGAATCATGAATTAAATCATGAATCATGAAATTAATCATGAATTGAATCATAAATTGAAGCATGAATCATGAATTGAATCATAAATTGAATCATGAATCATGAATTGAATCATGAACCATGAATCATGAATCATGAATTGAATCATGAATCGAATCATGAATCATTAATCATGAATCATGAATCGAATCTTGAATCATGAATCGAATCATGAATCATGAATTGAATCATGGATTGAATCACGAATCATGAATCGTGAATTAAATCATGAATCATGAATCATGAATCGAATCATGAATAATGAATCATGAATCATGAATCGAATCTTGAATCATGAATCGAATCATGAATCATGAATTGAATCATGAATTGAATCATGAATCATAAAAAAATCATGAATCATGAATTAAATCATGAATCTTGAATCGAATCATGAATCATGAATCGAATCATGAATCATGAATTGAATCATGAATCATTAATTGAATCATGATTAATGAACTGAATCATGAATTGAATCATGAATCATGATTCATGAATTGAATCATGAATCTTGAATCGAATCATGAATCATGAATCGAATCATGAATCATGAATCGAATCATGAATCATGAATTGAATCATGAATCATGAATTGAATCATTAAATGAATCATGAATTGAATCATGAATCATGAATCGAATCATGAATCATGAATCGAATCATGAATCATGAATTGAATCATGAATCATGAATCGAATCATGAATCATGAATTGAATCATGAATCATGAATCATGAATCATGAATCATGAATAAAATCATTATTCATGAATCGTGAATTGAATCATGAATCATGAACTGAATCATGAATTGAATCATGAATCATGAATCATGAAATGAATCTTGAATCATGAATCGAATCATGAATCATGAATCGAATCATGAATTGAATCATGAATCATGAATTGAATCATGAATCATGAATTATAAATCATGAATCAAATCATGGTTCATGAATCATGAATTGAATCATGAATCATGAATTGAAACATGAATTGAATCATGAATCATGAATCATGAAATGAATCATGAATTAAATCATGAAATGAATCATGAATCATGAATTGAATCATGAATTATGAAATGAATCATGAATTGAATCATGAATTGAATCATGAATCATGAATTGAATTATGAATCATGAATTGAATCATGAATCATAGATTATGAATCTAATCATGAATCCTGAATTGAATCATGAATCATGAATCATGACTCGAATCATGAATCGAATCATGAATCATGAATTAAATCATGAATCATGAATCGAATCATGAATCAGGAATTGAATCATGAATTATGAATCATGAATCATGAATTATAAATCATGAATCATGAATTGAATCATGAATCTTGAATCATGAATTGAATCATGAATCATGAATCGAATTATGAATCAGGAATTGAATCATGAATCATGAATCATGAATCATGAATCGAATCATGAATCATGAATCATAAATTAAATCATTATACATGAACTGAATCATGAATTGAATCATGAATCATGAATCATGAAATGAATCATGAATCATGAATTCAATCATGAATCGAATCATGAATCGTGAATCGAATCATGAATCATGAATTGAATCATAAATCATGAATTGTATCATGAAATGAATCATGAATTGAATCATGAATCATGAATCGAATCATGAATCATGAATTGAAACATGAATCATGAATTGAATCATGAATCATGAATTGAATCATGAATCATAAATCATGAAATGAATCATGAATTAAATCATGAAATAAATCATGAATCATGAATTAAATCATGAATTATGAAATGAATCATTAATTGATTCATGAATTGAATGATGAATCATGAATTGAATCATGAATCATGATTCGTGAATTGAATCATGAATCATGAATCGTGAATTGAATCATGAATCATGAATTGAATCATGAATCATGAATTATGAATCTTTTCATGAATCATGAATCATGAATCGAATCATGAATCATGAATCGAATCATGAATTGAATCATGAATCATGAATTGAATCATGAATCATGAATTATAAATCATGAATCAAATCATGATTCATGAATCATGAATTGAATCATGAATCATGAATTGAAACATGAATTGAATCATGAATTGAGTCATGAATCATGAATTGAATCATGAATCATGAATCGAATCATGAATAATGAATTAAATCATGAATTGAATCATGAATCATGAATCATGAAATGAATCATGAATCATGAATTCAATCATGAATCTTATCATGAATCGTGAATCAAATCATGAATCATGAATTAAATCATTAATCATGAATTGTATCATGAAATGAATCAAATCATGAATCATGAATCATGAATTGAATCATGAATCATGAATTGAATCATGAATTGAATCATGAATCATAAATCATGAAATGAATCATGAATTAAATCATGAAATAAATCATGAATCATGAATTGAATCATGAATTATGAAATGAATCATTAATTGATTCATGAATTGAATGATGAATCATGAATTGAATTATGAATCATGAATCGAATCATGAATCATGAATCGTGAATCGTGAATTGAATCATGAATCATGAATTGAATCATGAATCATGAATTATGAATCTTTTCATGAATCATGAATCATGAATTCATTCATGAATCATGAATCATGAATCATGAATCGAATCATGAATCATGAATCGACTCATGAATTGAATCATGAATCATGAATTGAATCATGAATCATGAATTATAAATCATGAATCAAATCATGAATCATGAATCATGAATTGAATCATGAATCATGAATTGAAACATGATATGAATCATGAATCATGAATCATGAAATGAATCAAGAATTAAATCATGAACTGAATCATGAATTGAGTCATGAATCATGAATTGAATTATGAATCATGAATTGAATCATGAATCATGAATCATGAAACGAATCATGAATCATGAATCGAATCATGAATCATGAATTAAATCATGAATTGAATCATGACTTATAAAAAGAATCATGAATTGAATCATTAATTTAATCATGAATCATGAATTGAATCATGAACCATGAATCATGAATCATGAATTGAATTATGAATCGAATCATGAATCATGAATCATGAATTGAATCATGAATTGAATTATAAATCATGAATCATGAATTATGAACTGAATCATAAATCATGAATCATGAACTAAATCATGAAAATGAATCATGAATCATGAAATGAATCATGGATCGAATCATGAATCATGAATCGAATCATGAATCGAATCATGAATTATGAATTGAATCATGAATTGAATCATGAATCATGAAATGAATCATGAATTGTGAATCGAATCATGAATCATGAATCGAATCATGAATCATGAATTGAATCAAGAATCATGAAATGATTAATGAATTGAATCATGAATCGAATCATGAATTGAATCATGTATCATGAATTGAATCATGAAATGAATCATGAATTGAATCATGAATTGAATCATGAATCATGAATCGAATCATGAATCATGAATTGAATCATGAATCATGAATTGAATCATGAATCATGAATTATGAATCTAATCATGAATCATAAATTGAATCATGAATCATGAATTGAATCATGAATTGGATCATGAATCATGAATCGAATCATGAATTAAATCATGAATCATGAAATTAATCATGAATTGAATCATAAATTGAAGCATGAATCATGAATTGAATCATAAATTGAATCATGAATCATGAATTGAATCATGAACCATGAATCATGAATCATGAATTGAATCATGAATCGAATCATGAATCATTAATCATGAATCATGAATCGAATCTTGAATCATGAATCGAATCATGAATCATGAATTGAATCATGGATTGAATCACGAATCATGAATCGTGAATTAAATCATGAATCATGAATCATGAATCGAATCATGAATAATGAATCATGAATCATGAATCGAATCTTGAATCATGAATCGAATCATGAATCATGAATTGAATCATGAATTGAATCATGAATCATAAAAAAATCATGAATCATGAATTCAATCATGAATTGAATAATGAATCGTGAATCGAATCATGAATCATTAATTGAATCATGAATAATGAATTGTATCATAAAATGAATCATGAATTGAATCATGAATCATGAAATGAATCATGAATCATGAAATGAATCATGAATCATGAATTCAATCATGAATTGAATCATGAATCGTGAATAGAATCATGAATCATGAATTGAATCATGAATCATGAATTGTATCATGAAATGAATCATGAATTGAATCATGAATCATGAATCGAATCATGAATCAGGAATTGAATCATGAATCATGAATCATGAATCATGAATCATGAATTATAAATCATGAATCATGAATTGAATCATGAATCTTGAATCATGAATTGAATCATGAATCATGAATCAAATTATGAATCAGGAATTGAATCATGAATCATGAATTGAATCATGAATCATGAATTGTATCATGAAATGAATCATGAATTGAATCATGAATCATGAATCGAATCATGAATCAGGAATTGAATCATGAATCATGAATCATGAATTATAAATCATGAATCATGAATTGAATCATGAATCTTGAATCATGAATTGAATCATGAATCATGAATCGAATTATGAATCAGGAATTGAATCATCAATCATGAATCATGAATCATAAATCGAATCATGAATCATGAATCATAAATTGAATCATTAATCATGAACTGAATCATGAATTGAATCATGAATCATGAATCATGAAATGAATCATGAATCATGAATTCAATCATGAATCGAATCATGAATCGTGAATCGAATCATGAATCATGAATTGAATCATAAATCATGAATTGTATCATGAAATGAATCATGAATTGAATCATGAATCATGAATCGAATCATGAATCATGAATTAAAACATGAATCATGAATCAAATCATGAATCATGAATCATGAATTGAATCATGAATTGAATCATGAATCAGAAATCATGAAATGAATCATGAATTAAATCATGAAATAAATCATGAATCATGAATTGAATCATGAATTATGAAATGAATCATTAATTGATTCATGAATTGAATGATGAATCATGAATTGAATTATGAATCATGAATCGAATCATGAATCATGATTTGTGAATTGAATCATGAATCATGAATCGTGAATTGAATCATGAATCATGAATTGAATCATGAATCATGAATTATGAATCTTTTCATGAATCATGAATCATGAATCGAATCATGAATCATGAATCGAATCATGAATCATGAATCGAATCATGAATTGAATCATGAATCATGAATTGAATCATGAATCATGAATTATAAATCATGAATCAAATCATGGTTCATGAATCATGAATTGAATCATGAATCATGAATTGAAACATGAATTGAATCATGAATCATGAATCATGAAATGAATCATGAATTAAATTATGAAATGAATCATGAATCATGAATTGAATCATGAATTATGAAATGAATCATGAATTGAATCATGAATTGAGTCATGAATCATGAATTGAATTATGAATCATGAATTGAATCATGAATCATAGATTATGAATCTAATCATGAATCCTGAATTGAATCATGAATCATGAATCATGACTCGAATCATGAATCATGAATCGAATCATGAATCATGAATTAAATCATGAATTGAATCATGAATCATGAATCATGAAATGAATCATGAATCATGAATTCAATCATGAATCGAATCATGAATCGTGAATCGAATCATGAATCATGAATCGAATCATGAATTGAATCATGAATTGAATCATGAATCATGAATTATAAATCATGAATCAAATCATGAATCATGAATCATGAATTGAATCATGAATCATGAATTGAAACATGATATGAATCATGAATCATGAATCATGAAATGAATCATTAATTAAATCATGAAATGAATCATGAATCATGAATTATGAAATGTATCATGAATTGAATCATGAATTGAATCATGAATTGAGTCATGAATCATGAATTGAATTATGAATCATGAATTGAATCATGAATCATAGATTATGAATCTAATCATGAATCATGAATTGAATCATGAATCATGAATCATGACTCGAATCATGAATCGAATCATGAATCATGAATTAAATCATGAATTGAATCATGAATCATGAATCATGACTCGAATCATGAATCGAATCATGAATCATGAATTAAATCATGAATTGAATCATGACTCATAAAAAGAATCATGAATTGAATCATTAATTTAATCATGAATCATGAATTGAATCATGAACCATGAATCACGAATCATGAATTGAATTATGAATCATGAATCGAATCATGAATCATGAATCATGAATTGAATCATGAATTGAATTATAAATCATGAATCATGAATTATGAATTGAATCATAAATCATGAATCATGAACTAAATCATGAATTGAATCATGAATCATGAAATGAATCATGGATCGAATCATGAATCATGAATCGAATCATGAATCGAATCATGAATTATGAATTGAATCATGAATTGAATCATGAATCATGAATCATGAAATGAATCATGAATTGTGAATCGAATCATGAATCATGAATCGAATCAAGAATCATGAATTGAATCAAGAATCATGAAATGATTAATGAATTGAATCATGAATCGAATCATGAATTGAATCATGTATCATGAATTGAATCATAAATCATGAATTATGAATCTAATCATGAATCATGAATCATGAATCTTGAATTGAATCATGAAATGAATCATGAATTGAATCATGAATTGAATCATGAATCATGAATCATGAATCATGAATTGAATCATGAATCATGAATTGAATCATGAATCATGAATTATGAATCTAATCATGAATCATAAATTGAATCATGAATCATGAATTGAATCATGAATTGAATCATGAATCATGAATCGAATCATGAATTAAATCATGAATCATGAAATTAATCATGAATTGAATCATAAATTGAAGCATGAATCATGAATTGAATCATAAATTGAATCATGAATCATGAATTGAATTATGAAATGAATCATTAATTAAATCATGAATCATGAATTGAATCATAAACCATGAATCATGAATTGAATCATGAATCGAATCATGAATCATTAATCATGAATCATGAATCGAATCTTGAATCATGAATCGAATCATGAATCATGAATTGAATCATGGATTGAATCACGAATCATGAATCGTGAATTAAATCATGAATCATGAATCATGAATCGAATCATGAATAATGAATCATGAATCATGAATCGAATCTTGAATCATGAATCGAATCATGAATCATGAATTGAATCATGAATTGAATCATGAATCATAAAAAAATCATGAATCATGAATTAAATCATGAATCTTGAATCGAATCATGAATCATGAATCGAATCATGAATCATGAATTGAATCATGAATCATTAATTGAATCATGGTTAATGAACTGAATCATGAATTGAATCATGAATCTTGAATCGAATCATGAATCATGAATCGAATCATGAATCATGAATTGAATCATGAATCATGAATTGAATCATTAAATGAATCATGAATTGAATCATGAATCATGAATCGAATCATGAATCATGAATCGAATCATGAATCATGAATTGAATCATGAATCATGAATCGAATCATGAATCATGAATTGAATCATGAATCATGAATCATGAATCATGAATAAAATCATGAATCATGAATCGTGAATTGAATCATGAATCATGAACTGAATCATGAATTGAATCATGAATCATGAATCATGAAATGAATCTTGAATCATGGATCGAATCATGAATCATGAATCGAATCATGAAATAAATCATGAATTGAATCATGAATCATGAATCGAATGCATGAATCATGAATTGAATCATTAATCATGAATCGAATCATGAATCATGAATCGAATCATGAATCGAATCATGAATCATGAATTGAAACATGAATCATGAATCAAATCATGAATCATGAATCATGAATTGAATCATGAATCATGAATTGAATCATGAATTGAATCATGAATCATAAATCATGAAATGAATCATGAATTAAATCATGAAATAAATCATGAATCATGAATTGAATCATGAATTATGAAATGAATTATTAATTGATTCATAAATTGAATGATGAATCATGAATTGAATCATGAATCATGAATTGAAACATGATATGAATCATGAATCATGAATCATGAAATTAATCATTAATTAAATCATGAAATGAATCATGAATCATGAATTATGAAATGAATCATGAATTGAATCATGAATTGAATCATGAATTGAGTCATGAATCATGAATTGAATCATGAATCATGAATTATGAATCTAATCATGAATCATAAATTGAATCATGAATCATGAATTGGATCATGAATCATGAATCGAATCATGAATTAAATCATGAATCATGAAATTAATCATGAATTGAATCATAAATTGAAGCATGAATCATGAATTGAATCATAAATTGAATCATGAATCATGAATTGAATCATGAACCATGAATCATGAATCATGAATTGAATCATGAATCGAATCATGAATCATTAATCATGAATCATGAATCGAATCTTGAATCATGAATCGAATCATGAATCATGAATTGAATCATGGATTGAATCACGAATCATGAATCGTGAATTAAATCATGAATCATGAATCATGAATCGAATCATGAATAATGAATCATGAATCATGAATCGAATCTTGAATCATGAATCGAATCATGAATCATGAATTGAATCATGAATTGAATCATGAATCATAAAAAAATCATGAATCATGAATTCAATCATGAATTGAATAATGAATCGTGAATCGAATCATGAATCATTAATTGAATCATGAATAATGAATTGTATCATAAAATGAATCATGAATTGAATCATGAATCATGAAATGAATCATGAATCATGAAATGAATCATGAATCATGAATTCAATCATGAATTGAATCATGAATCGTGAATAGAATCATGAATCATGAATTGAATCATGAATCATGAATTGTATCATGAAATGAATCATGAATTGAATCATGAATCATGAATCGAATCATGAATCAGGAATTGAATCATGAATCATGAATCATGAATCATGAATCATGAATTATAAATCATGAATCATGAATTGAATCATGAATCTTGAATCATGAATTGAATCATGAATCATGAATCAAATTATGAATCAGGAATTGAATCATGAATCATGAATTGAATCATGAATCATGAATTGTATCATGAAATGAATCATGAATTGAATCATGAATCATGAATCGAATCATGAATCAGGAATTGAATCATGAATCATGAATCATGAATTATAAATCATGAATCATGAATTGAATCATGAATCTTGAATCATGAATTGAATCATGAATCATGAATCGAATTATGAATCAGGAATTGAATCATGAATCATTAATCATGAATCATAAATCGAATCATGAATCATGAATCATAAATTGAATCATTAATCATGAACTGAATCATGAATTGAATCATGAATCATGAATCATGAAATGAATCATGAATCATGAATTCAATCATGAATCGAATCATGAATCGTGAATCGAATCATGAATCATGAATTGAATCATAAATCATGAATTGTATCATGAAATGAATCATGAATTGAATCATGAATCATGAATCGAATCATGAATCATGAATTGAAACATGAATCATGAATCAAATCATGAATCATGAATCATGAATTGAATCATGAATTGAATCATGAATCATAAATCATGAAATGAATCATGAATTAAATCATGAAATAAATCATGAATCATGAATTGAATCATGAATTATGAAATGAATCATTAATTGATTCATGAATTGAATGATGAATCATGAATTGAATTATGAATCATGAATCGAATCATGAATCATGATTTGTGAATTGAATCATGAATCATGAATCGTGAATTGAATCATGAATCATGAATTGAATCATGAATCATGAATTATGAATCTTTTCATGAATCATGAATCATGAATCGAATCATGAATCATGAATCGAATCATGAATCATGAATCGAATCATGAATTGAATCATGAATCATGAATTGAATCATGAATCATGAATTATAAATCATGAATCAAATCATGGTTCATGAATCATGAATTGAATCATGAATCATGAATTGAAACATGAATTGAATCATGAATCATGAATCATGAAATGAATCATGAATTAAATTATGAAATGAATCATGAATCATGAATTGAATCATGAATTATGAAATGAATCATGAATTGAATCATGAATTGAGTCATGAATCATGAATTGAATTATGAATCATGAATTGAATCATGAATCATAGATTATGAATCTAATCATGAATCCTGAATTGAATCATGAATCATGAATCATGACTCGAATCATGAATCATGAATCGAATCATGAATCATGAATTAAATCATGAATTGAATCATGAATCATGAATCATGAAATGAATCATGAATCATGAATTCAATCATGAATCGAATCATGAATCGTGAATCGAATCATGAATCATGAATCGAATCATGAATTGAATCATGAATCATGAATTGAATCATGAATCATGAATTATAAATCATGAATCAAATCATGAATCATGAATCATGAATTGAATCATGAATCATGAATTGAAACATGATATGAATCATGAATCATGAATCATGAAATGAATCATTAATTAAATCATGAAATGAATCATGAATCATGAATTATGAAATGTATCATGAATTGAATCATGAATTGAATCATGAATTGAGTCATGAATCATGAATTGAATTATGAATCATGAATTGAATCATGAATCATAGATTATGAATCTAATCATGAATCATGAATTGAATCATGAATCATGAATCATGACTCGAATCATGAATCGAATCATGAATCATGAATTAAATCATGAATTGAATCATGAATCATGAATCATGACTCGAATCATGAATCGAATCATGAATCATGAATTAAATCATGAATTGAATCATGACTCATAAAAAGAATCATGAATTGAATCATTAATTTAATCATGAATCATGAATTGAATCATGAACCATGAATCACGAATCATGAATTGAATTATGAATCATGAATCGAATCATGAATCATGAATCATGAATTGAATCATGAATTGAATTATAAATCATGAATCATGAATTATGAATTGAATCATAAATCATGAATCATGAACTAAATCATGAATTGAATCATGAATCATGAAATGAATCATGGATCGAATCATGAATCATGAATCGAATCATGAATCGAATCATGAATTATGAATTGAATCATGAATTGAATCATGAATCATGAATCATGAAATGAATCATGAATTGTGAATCGAATCATGAATCATGAATCGAATCAAGAATCATGAATTGAATCAAGAATCATGAAATGATTAATGAATTGAATCATGAATCGAATCATGAATTGAATCATGTATCATGAATTGAATCATAAATCATGAATTATGAATCTAATCATGAATCATGAATCATGAATCTTGAATTGAATCATGAAATGAATCATGAATTGAATCATGAATTGAATCATGAATCATGAATCATGAATCATGAATTGAATCATGAATCATGAATTGAATCATGAATCATGAATTATGAATCTAATCATGAATCATAAATTGAATCATGAATCATGAATTGAATCATGAATTGAATCATGAATCATGAATCGAATCATGAATTAAATCATGAATCATGAAATTAATCATGAATTGAATCATAAATTGAAGCATGAATCATGAATTGAATCATAAATTGAATCATGAATCATGAATTGAATTATGAAATGAATCATTAATTAAATCATGAATCATGAATTGAATCATAAACCATGAATCATGAATTGAATCATGAATCGAATCATGAATCATTAATCATGAATCATGAATCGAATCTTGAATCATGAATCGAATCATGAATCATGAATTGAATCATGGATTGAATCACGAATCATGAATCGTGAATTAAATCATGAATCATGAATCATGAATCGAATCATGAATAATGAATCATGAATCATGAATCGAATCTTGAATCATGAATCGAATCATGAATCATGAATTGAATCATGAATTGAATCATGAATCATAAAAAAATCATGAATCATGAATTAAATCATGAATCTTGAATCGAATCATGAATCATGAATCGAATCATGAATCATGAATTGAATCATGAATCATTAATTGAATCATGGTTAATGAACTGAATCATGAATTGAATCATGAATCTTGAATCGAATCATGAATCATGAATCGAATCATGAATCATGAATTGAATCATGAATCATGAATTGAATCATTAAATGAATCATGAATTGAATCATGAATCATGAATCGAATCATGAATCATGAATCGAATCATGAATCATGAATTGAATCATGAATCATGAATCGAATCATGAATCATGAATTGAATCATGAATCATGAATCATGAATAAAATCATGAATCATGAATCGTGAATTGAATCATGAATCATGAACTGAATCATGAATTGAATCATGAATCATGAATCATGAAATGAATCTTGAATCATGGATCGAATCATGAATCATGAATCGAATCATGAAATAAATCATGAATTGAATCATGAATCATGAATCGAATGCATGAATCATGAATTGAATCATTAATCATGAATCGAATCATGAATCATGAATCGAATCATGAATCGAATCATGAATCATGAATTGAAACATGAATCATGAATCAAATCATGAATCATGAATCATGAATTGAATCATGAATCATGAATTGAATCATGAATTGAATCATGAATCATAAATCATGAAATGAATCATGAATTAAATCATGAAATAAATCATGAATCATGAATTGAATCATGAATTGTGAAATGATTTATTAATTGATTCATAAATTGAATGATGAATCATGAATTGAATCATGAATCATGAATTGAAACATGATATGAATCATGAATCATGAATCATGAAATGAATCATTAATTAAATCATGAAATGAATCATGAATCATGAATTATGAAATGAATCATGAATTGAATCATGAATTGAATCATGAATTGAGTCATGAATCATGAATTGAATTATGAATCATGAATTAAATCATGAATCATAGATTATGAATCTAATCATGAATCATGAATTGAATCATGAATCATGAATCATGACTCGAATCATGAATCGAATCATGAATCATGAATTAAATCATGAATTGAATCATGAATCATAAATCATGACTCGAATCATGAATCGAATCATGAATCATGAATTAAATCATGAATTGAATCATGACTCATAAAAAGAATCATGAATTGAATCATTAATTTAATCATGAATCATGAATTGAATCATGAACCATGAATCACGAATCATGAATTGAATCATGAATTGAATCATGAATCATGAATCAAATCATGAATCATGAATCATGAATTGAATCATGAATCATGAATTGAAACATGAATCATGAATCAAATCATGAATCATGAATCATGAATTGAATCATGAATCATGAATTGAATCATGAATTGAATCATGAATCATAAATCATGAAATGAATCATGAATTAAATCATGAAATAAATCATGAATCATGAATTGAATCATGAATTATGAAATGAATTATTAATTGATTCATAAATTGAATGATGAATCATGAATTGAATCATGAATCATGAATTGAAACATGATATGAATCATGAATCATGAATCATGAAATTAATCATTAATTAAATCATGAAATGAATCATGAATCATGAATTATGAAATGAATCATGAATTGAATCATGAATTGAATCATGAATTGAGTCATGAATCATGAATTGAATCATGAATCATGAATTATGAATCTAATCATGAATCATAAATTGAATCATGAATCATGAATTGAATCATGAATTGGATCATGAATCATGAATCGAATCATGAATTAAATCATGAATCATGAAATTAATCATGAATTGAATCATAAATTGAAGCATGAATCATGAATTGAATCATAAATTGAATCATGAATCATGAATTGAATCATGAACCATGAATCATGAATCATGAATTGAATCATGAATCGAATCATGAATCATTAATCATGAATCATGAATCGAATCTTGAATCATGAATCGAATCATGAATCATGAATTGAATCATGGATTGAATCACGAATCATGAATCGTGAATTAAATCATGAATCATGAATCATGAATCGAATCATGAATAATGAATCATGAATCATGAATCGAATCTTGAATCATGAATCGAATCATGAATCATGAATTGAATCATGAATTGAATCATGAATCATAAAAAAATCATGAATCATGAATTCAATCATGAATTGAATAATGAATCGTGAATCGAATCATGAATCATTAATTGAATCATGAATAATGAATTGTATCATAAAATGAATCATGAATTGAATCATGAATCATGAAATGAATCATGAATCATGAAATGAATCATGAATCATGAATTCAATCATGAATTGAATCATGAATCGTGAATAGAATCATGAATCATGAATTGAATCATGAATCATGAATTGTATCATGAAATGAATCATGAATTGAATCATGAATCATGAATCGAATCATGAATCAGGAATTGAATCATGAATCATGAATCATGAATCATGAATCATGAATTATAAATCATGAATCATGAATTGAATCATGAATCTTGAATCATGAATTGAATCATGAATCATGAATCAAATTATGAATCAGGAATTGAATCATGAATCATGAATTGAATCATGAATCATGAATTGTATCATGAAATGAATCATGAATTGAATCATGAATCATGAATCGAATCATGAATCAGGAATTGAATCATGAATCATGAATCATGAATTATAAATCATGAATCATGAATTGAATCATGAATCTTGAATCATGAATTGAATCATGAATCATGAATCGAATTATGAATCAGGAATTGAATCATGAATCATTAATCATGAATCATAAATCGAATCATGAATCATGAATCATAAATTGAATCATTAATCATGAACTGAATCATGAATTGAATCATGAATCATGAATCATGAAATGAATCATGAATCATGAATTCAATCATGAATCGAATCATGAATCGTGAATCGAATCATGAATCATGAATTGAATCATAAATCATGAATTGTATCATGAAATGAATCATGAATTGAATCATGAATCATGAATCGAATCATGAATCATGAATTGAAACATGAATCATGAATCAAATCATGAATCATGAATCATGAATTGAATCATGAATTGAATCATGAATCATAAATCATGAAATGAATCATGAATTAAATCATGAAATAAATCATGAATCATGAATTGAATCATGAATTATGAAATGAATCATTAATTGATTCATGAATTGAATGATGAATCATGAATTGAATTATGAATCATGAATCGAATCATGAATCATGATTTGTGAATTGAATCATGAATCATGAATCGTGAATTGAATCATGAATCATGAATTGAATCATGAATCATGAATTATGAATCTTTTCATGAATCATGAATCATGAATCGAATCATGAATCATGAATCGAATCATGAATCATGAATCGAATCATGAATTGAATCATGAATCATGAATTGAATCATGAATCATGAATTATAAATCATGAATCAAATCATGGTTCATGAATCATGAATTGAATCATGAATCATGAATTGAAACATGAATTGAATCATGAATCATGAATCATGAAATGAATCATGAATTAAATTATGAAATGAATCATGAATCATGAATTGAATCATGAATTATGAAATGAATCATGAATTGAATCATGAATTGAGTCATGAATCATGAATTGAATTATGAATCATGAATTGAATCATGAATCATAGATTATGAATCTAATCATGAATCCTGAATTGAATCATGAATCATGAATCATGACTCGAATCATGAATCATGAATCGAATCATGAATCATGAATTAAATCATGAATTGAATCATGAATCATGAATCATGAAATGAATCATGAATCATGAATTCAATCATGAATCGAATCATGAATCGTGAATCGAATCATGAATCATGAATCGAATCATGAATTGAATCATGAATCATGAATTGAATCATGAATCATGAATTATAAATCATGAATCAAATCATGAATCATGAATCATGAATTGAATCATGAATCATGAATTGAAACATGATATGAATCATGAATCATGAATCATGAAATGAATCATTAATTAAATCATGAAATGAATCATGAATCATGAATTATGAAATGTATCATGAATTGAATCATGAATTGAATCATGAATTGAGTCATGAATCATGAATTGAATTATGAATCATGAATTGAATCATGAATCATAGATTATGAATCTAATCATGAATCATGAATTGAATCATGAATCATGAATCATGACTCGAATCATGAATCGAATCATGAATCATGAATTAAATCATGAATTGAATCATGAATCATGAATCATGACTCGAATCATGAATCGAATCATGAATCATGAATTAAATCATGAATTGAATCATGACTCATAAAAAGAATCATGAATTGAATCATTAATTTAATCATGAATCATGAATTGAATCATGAACCATGAATCACGAATCATGAATTGAATTATGAATCATGAATCGAATCATGAATCATGAATCATGAATTGAATCATGAATTGAATTATAAATCATGAATCATGAATTATGAATTGAATCATAAATCATGAATCATGAACTAAATCATGAATTGAATCATGAATCATGAAATGAATCATGGATCGAATCATGAATCATGAATCGAATCATGAATCGAATCATGAATTATGAATTGAATCATGAATTGAATCATGAATCATGAATCATGAAATGAATCATGAATTGTGAATCGAATCATGAATCATGAATCGAATCAAGAATCATGAATTGAATCAAGAATCATGAAATGATTAATGAATTGAATCATGAATCGAATCATGAATTGAATCATGTATCATGAATTGAATCATAAATCATGAATTATGAATCTAATCATGAATCATGAATCATGAATCTTGAATTGAATCATGAAATGAATCATGAATTGAATCATGAATTGAATCATGAATCATGAATCATGAATCATGAATTGAATCATGAATCATGAATTGAATCATGAATCATGAATTATGAATCTAATCATGAATCATAAATTGAATCATGAATCATGAATTGAATCATGAATTGAATCATGAATCATGAATCGAATCATGAATTAAATCATGAATCATGAAATTAATCATGAATTGAATCATAAATTGAAGCATGAATCATGAATTGAATCATAAATTGAATCATGAATCATGAATTGAATTATGAAATGAATCATTAATTAAATCATGAATCATGAATTGAATCATAAACCATGAATCATGAATTGAATCATGAATCGAATCATGAATCATTAATCATGAATCATGAATCGAATCTTGAATCATGAATCGAATCATGAATCATGAATTGAATCATGGATTGAATCACGAATCATGAATCGTGAATTAAATCATGAATCATGAATCATGAATCGAATCATGAATAATGAATCATGAATCATGAATCGAATCTTGAATCATGAATCGAATCATGAATCATGAATTGAATCATGAATTGAATCATGAATCATAAAAAAATCATGAATCATGAATTAAATCATGAATCTTGAATCGAATCATGAATCATGAATCGAATCATGAATCATGAATTGAATCATGAATCATTAATTGAATCATGGTTAATGAACTGAATCATGAATTGAATCATGAATCTTGAATCGAATCATGAATCATGAATCGAATCATGAATCATGAATTGAATCATGAATCATGAATTGAATCATTAAATGAATCATGAATTGAATCATGAATCATGAATCGAATCATGAATCATGAATCGAATCATGAATCATGAATTGAATCATGAATCATGAATCGAATCATGAATCATGAATTGAATCATGAATCATGAATCATGAATAAAATCATGAATCATGAATCGTGAATTGAATCATGAATCATGAACTGAATCATGAATTGAATCATGAATCATGAATCATGAAATGAATCTTGAATCATGGATCGAATCATGAATCATGAATCGAATCATGAAATAAATCATGAATTGAATCATGAATCATGAATCGAATGCATGAATCATGAATTGAATCATTAATCATGAATCGAATCATGAATCATGAATCGAATCATGAATCGAATCATGAATCATGAATTGAAACATGAATCATGAATCAAATCATGAATCATGAATCATGAATTGAATCATGAATCATGAATTGAATCATGAATTGAATCATGAATCATAAATCATGAAATGAATCATGAATTAAATCATGAAATAAATCATGAATCATGAATTGAATCATGAATTGTGAAATGATTTATTAATTGATTCATAAATTGAATGATGAATCATGAATTGAATCATGAATCATGAATTGAAACATGATATGAATCATGAATCATGAATCATGAAATGAATCATTAATTAAATCATGAAATGAATCATGAATCATGAATTATGAAATGAATCATGAATTGAATCATGAATTGAATCATGAATTGAGTCATGAATCATGAATTGAATTATGAATCATGAATTAAATCATGAATCATAGATTATGAATCTAATCATGAATCATGAATTGAATCATGAATCATGAATCATGACTCGAATCATGAATCGAATCATGAATCATGAATTAAATCATGAATTGAATCATGAATCATAAATCATGACTCGAATCATGAATCGAATCATGAATCATGAATTAAATCATGAATTGAATCATGACTCATAAAAAGAATCATGAATTGAATCATTAATTTAATCATGAATCATGAATTGAATCATGAACCATGAATCACGAATCATGAATTGAATTATGAATCATGAATCGAATCATGAATCATGAATCATGAATTGAATCATGAATTGAATTATAAATCATGAATCATGAATTATAATTTGAATCATAAATCATGAATCATGAACTAAATCATGAATTGAATCATGAATCATGAAATGAATCATGGATCGAATCATGAATCATGAATCGAATCATGAATCGAATCATGAATTATGAAGTGAATCATGAATTGAATCATGAATCATGAATCATGAAATGAATCATGAATTGTGAATCGAATCATGAATCATGAATCGAATCAAGAATCATGAATTGAATCAAGAATCATGAAATGATTAATGAATTGAATCATGAATCGAATCATGAATTGAATCATGTATCATGAATTGAATCATAAATCATGAATTATGAATCTAATCATGAATCATGAATCATGAATCTTGAATTGAATGATGAAATGAATCATGAATTGAATCATGAATTGAATCATGAATCATGAATCATGAATTGAATCATGAATCATGAATTGAATCATGAATCATGAATTATGAATCTAATCATGAATCATAAATTGAATCATGAATCATGAATTGAATCATGAATTGAATCATGAATCATGAATCGAATCATGAATTAAATCATGAATCATGAAATTAATCATGAATTGAATCATAAATTGAAGCATGAATCATGAATTGAATCATAAATTGAATCATGAATCATGAATTGAATTATGAAATGAATCATTAATTAAATCATGAATCATGAATTGAATCATGAACCATGAATCATGAATTGAATCATGAATCGAATCATGAATCATTAATCATGAATCATGAATCGAATCTTGAATCATGAATCGAATCATGAATCATGAATTGAATCATGGATTGAATCACGAATCATGAATCGTGAATTAAATCATGAATCATGAATCATGAATCGAATCATGAATAATGAATCATGAATCATGAATCGATTCTTGAATCATGAATCGAATCATGAATCATGAATTGAATCATGAATTGAATCATGAATCATAAAAAAATCATGAATCATGAATTAAATCATGAATCTTGAATCGAATCATGAATCATGAATCGAATCATGAATCATGAATTGAATCATGAATCATTAATTGAATCATGGTTAATGAACTGAATCATGAATTGAATCATGAATCTTGAATCGAATCATGAATCATGAATCGAATCATGAATCATGAATTGAATCATGAATCATGAATTGAATCATTAAATGAATCATGAATTGAATCATGAATCATGAATCGAATCATGAATCATGAATCGAATCATGAATCATGAATTGAATCATGAATCATGAATCGAATCATGAATCATGAATTGAATCATGAATCATGAATCATGAATCATGAATAAAATCATGAATCATGAATCGTGAATTGAATCATGAATCATGAACTGAATCATGAATTGAATCATGAATCATGAATCATGAAATGAATCTTGAATCATGAATCGAATCATGAATCATGAATCGAATCATGAAATAAATCATGAATTGAATCATGAATTGAATCATTAATTTAATCATGAATCATGAATTGAATCATGAACCATGAATCACGAATCATGAATTGAATTATGAATCATGAATCGAATCATGAATCATGAATCATGAATTGAATCATGAATTGAATTATAAATCATGAATCATGAATTATAATTTGAATCATAAATCATGAATCATGAACTAAATCATGAATTGAATCATGAATCATGAAATGAATCATGGATCGAATCATGAATCATGAATCGAATCATGAATTATGAATTGAATCATGAATTGAATCATGAATCATGAATCATGAAATGAATCATGAATTGTGAATCGAATCATGAATCATGAATCGAATCAAGAATCATGAATTGAATCAAGAATCATGAAATGATTAATGAATTGAATCATGAATCGAATCATGAATTGAATCATGTATCATGAATTGAATCATAAATCATGAATTATGAATCTAATCATGAATCATGAATCATGAATCTTGAATTGAATCATGAAATGAATCATGAATTGAATCATGAATTGAATCATGAATCATGAATCATGAATCATGAATTGAATCATGAATCATGAATTGAATCATGAATCATGAATTATGAATCTAATCATGAATCATAAATTGAATCATGAATCATGAATTGAATCATGAATTGAATCATGAATCATGAATCGAATCATGAATTAAATCATGAATCATGAAATTAATCATGAATTGAATCATAAATTGAAGCATGAATCATGAATTGAATCATAAATTGAATCATGAATCATGAATTGAATTATGAAATGAATCATTAATTAAATCATGAATCATGAATTGAATCATGAACCATGAATCATGAATTGAATCATGAATCGAATCATGAATCATTAATCATGAATCATGAATCGAATCTTGAATCATGAATCGAATCATGAATCATGAATTGAATCATGGATTGAATCACGAATCATGAATCGTGAATTAAATCATGAATCATGAATCATGAATCGAATCATGAATAATGAATCATGAATCATGAATCGAATCTTGAATCATGAATCGAATCATGAATCATGAATTGAATCATGAATTGAATCATGAATCATAAAAAAATCATGAATCATGAATTAAATCATGAATCTTGAATCGAATCATGAATCATGAATCGAATCATGAATCATGAATTGAATCATGAATCATTAATTGAATCATGGTTAATGAACTGAATCATGAATTGAATCATGAATCTTGAATCGAATCATGAATCATGAATCGAATCATGAATCATGAATTGAATCATGAATCATGAATTGAATCATTAAATGAATCATGAATTGAATCATGAATCATGAATCGAATCATGAATCATGAATCGAATCATGAATCATGAATTGAATCATGAATCATGAATCGAATCATGAATCATGAATTGAATCATGAATCATGAATCATGAATCATGAATAAAATCATGAATCATGAATCGTGAATTGAATCATGAATCATGAACTGAATCATGAATTGAATCATGAATCATGAATCATGAAATGAATCTTGAATCATGAATCGAATGCATGAATCATGAATTGAATCATTAATCATGAATCGAATCATGAATCATGAATCGAATCATGAATCGAATCATGAATCATGAATTGAAACATGAATCATGAATCAAATCATGAATCATGAATCATGAATTGAATCATGAATCATGAATTGAATCATGAATTGAATCATGAATCATAAATCATGAAATGAATCATGAATTAAATCATGAAATAAATCATGAATCATGAATTGAATCATGAATTATGAAATGAATTATTAATTGATTCATAAATTGAATGATGAATCATGAATTGAATTATGAATCATGAATCGAATCATGAATCATGAATCGTGAAATGAATAATGAATCGTGAATTGAATCATGAATCATGAATTGAATCATGAATCATGAATTATGAATCTTTTCATGAATCATGAATCATGAATTCATTCATGAATCATGAATCATGAATCATGAATCGAATCATGAATCATGAATCGAATCATGAATTCATTCATGAATCATGAATCATGAATCATGAATCGAATCATGAATCATGAATCGAATCATGAATTGAATCATGAATCGAATCATGAATTGAATCATGAATCATGAATTAAATCATGAATCATGAATTATAAATCATGAATCAAATCATGAATCATGAATCATGAATTGAATCATGAATCATGAATTGAAACATGAATTGAATCATGAATCATGAATCATGAAATGAATCATGAATTAAATCATGAAATGAATCATGAATCATGAATTGAATCATGAATTATGAAATGAATCATGAATTGAATCATGAATTGAGTCATGAATCATGAATTGAATTATGAATCATGAATTGAATCATGAATCATAGATTATGAATCTAATCATGAATCATGAATTAAATCATGAATCATGAATCATGACTCGAATCATGAATCATGAATCGAATCATGAATCATGAATTGAATCATGAATTGAATCATGAATCATAAAAAGAATCATGAATTGAATCATTAATTTAATCATGAATCATGAATTGAATCATGAATTGAATCATGAATCATAAAAAGAATCATGAATTGAATCATTAATTTAATCATGAATCATGAATTGAATCATGAACCATGAATCACGAATCATGAATTGAATTATGAATCATGAATTGAATCATGAATTGAATTATAAATCATGAATCATGAATTATGAATTGAATCATAAATCATGAATCATGAACTAAATCATGAATTGAATCATGAATCATGAAATGAATCATGGATCGAATCATGAATCATGAATCGAATCATGAATCGAATCATGAATCATGAATTGAATCATGAATTGAATCATGAATCATGAATCATGAATCATGAATCATGAAATGAATCATGAATTGTGAATCGAATCATGAATCATGAATCGAATCATGAATCATAATTCGAATCATGAATCATGAATTGAATCAAGAATCATGAAATGATTAATGAATTAAATCATGAATCGAATCATGAATTGAATCATGATTCATGAATTGAATCATGAATCATGAATTATGAATCTAATCATGAATCATGAATCATGAATCATGAATTAAATCATGAAATGAATCATGAATTGAAACATGAATTGAATCATGAATCATGAATCGATTCATGAATCATGAATTGAATCATGAATCATGAATTGAATCATGAATCATGAATTATGAATCTAATCATGAATCATGAATTGAATCATGAATCATGAATCATGAATTGAATCATGAATCATGAATCGAATCATGAATCATGAATTGAATCATGAATTGAATCATAAATCATAAAAAAATCATGAATCATGAATTAAATCATGAATCTTGAATCGAATCATGAATCATGAATCGAATCATGAATCATGAATTGAATCATGAATCATTAATTGAATCATGATTAATGAACTCAATCATGAATTGAATCATGAATCTTGAATCGAATCATGAATCATGAATCGAATCATGAATCATGAATCGAATCATGAATCATGAATTGAATCATGAATCATGAATTGAATCATTAAATGAATCATGAATTGAATAATGAATCATGAATCGAATCATGAATCATGAATCGAATCATGAATCATGAATTGAATCATGAATCATGAATCGAATCATGAATCATGAATTGAATCATGAATCATGAATCATGAATCATGAATAAAATCATGAATCATGAATCGTGAATTGAATCATGAATCATGAACTGAATCATGAATTGAATCATGAATCATGAATCATGAAATGTATCTTGAATCATGAATCGAATCATGAATCATGAATCGAATCATGAAATAAATCATGAATTGAATCATGAATCATGAATCGAACGCATGAATCATGAATTGAATCATTAATCATGAATTGTATCATGAAATGAATCATGAATTGAATCATGAATCATGAATTGAAACATGAATCATGAATCAAATCATGAATCATGAATCATGAATTGAATCATGAATCATGAATTGAATCATGAATTGAATCATGAATCATAAATCATGAAATGAATCATGAATTAAATCATGAAATAAATCATGAATCATGAATTGAATCATGAATTATGAAATGAATTATTAATTGATTCATAAATTGAATGATGAATCATGAATTCATTCATGAATCATGAATCATGAATCATGAATCGAATCATGAATCATGAATCGAATCATGAATTCATTCATGAATCATGAATCATGAATCATGAATCGAATCATGAATCATGAATCGAATCATGAATTGAATCATGAATCGAATCATGAATTGAATCATGAATCATGAATTAAATCATGAATCATGAATTATAAATCATGAATCAAATCATGAATCATGAATCATGAATTGAATCATGAATCATGAATTGAAACATGAATTGAATCATGAATCATGAATCATGAAATGAATCATGAATTAAATCATGAAATGAATCATGAATCATGAATTGAATCATGAATTATGAAATGAATCATGAATTGAATCATGAATTGAGTCATGAATCATGAATTGAATTATGAATCATGAATTGAATCATGAATCATAGATTATGAATCTAATCATGAATCATGAATTAAATCATGAATCATGAATCATGACTCGAATCATGAATCATGAATCGAATCATGAATCATGAATTGAATCATGAATTGAATCATGAATCATAAAAAGAATCATGAATTGAATCATTAATTTAATCATGAATCATGAATTGAATCATGAATTGAATCATGAATCATAAAAAGAATCATGAATTGAATCATTAATTTAATCATGAATCATGAATTCAATCATGAACCATGAATCACGAATCATGAATTGAATTATGAATCATGAATTGAATCATGAATTGAATTATAAATCATGAATCATGAATTATGAATTGAATCATAAATCATGAATCATGAACTAAATCATGAATTGAATCATGAATCATGAAATGAATCATGGATCGAATCATGAATCATGAATCGAATCATGAATCGAATCATGAATCATGAATTGAATCATGAATTGAATCATGAATCATGAATCATGAATCATGAATCATGAAATGAATCATGAATTGTGAATCGAATCATGAATCATGAATCGAATCATGAATCATAATTCGAATCATGAATCATGAATTGAATCAAGAATCATGAAATGATTAATGAATTAAATCATGAATCGAATCATGAATTGAATCATGATTCATGAATTGAATCATGAATCATGAATTATGAATCTAATCATGAATCATGAATCATGAATCATGAATTAAATCATGAAATGAATCATGAATTGAAACATGAATTGAATCATGAATCATGAATCGATTCATGAATCATGAATTGAATCATGAATCATGAATTGAATCATGAATCATGAATTATGAATCTAATCATGAATCATGAATTGAATCATGAATCATGAATCATGAATTGAATCATGAATCATGAATCGAATCATGAATCATGAATTGAATCATGAATTGAATCATAAATCATAAAAAAATCATGAATCATGAATTAAATCATGAATCTTGAATCGAATCATGAATCATGAATCGAATCATGAATCATGAATTGAATCATGAATCATTAATTAAATCATGATTAATGAACTCAATCATGAATTGAATCATGAATCTTGAATCGAATCATGAATCATGAATCGAATCATGAATCATGAATCGAATCATGAATCATGAATTGAATCATGAATCATGAATTGAATCATTAAATGAATCATGAATTGAATAATGAATCATGAATCGAATCATGAATCGAATCATGAATCATGAATTGAATCATGAATCATGAATCGAATCATGAATCATGAATTGAATCATGAATCATGAATCATGAATCATGAATAAAATCATGAATCATGAATCGTGAATTCAATCATGAATCATGAACTGAATCATGAATTGAATCATGAATCATGAATCATGAAATGTATCTTGAATCATGAATCGAATCATGAATCATGAATCGAATCATGAAATAAATCATGAATTGAATCATGAATCATGAATCGAACGCATGAATCATGAATTGAATCATTAATCATGAATTGTATCATGAAATGAATCATGAATTGAATCATGAATCATGAATCGAATCATGAATCATGAATTGAAACATGAATCATGAATCAAATCATGAATCATGAATCATGAATTGAATCATGAATCATGAATTGAATCATGAATTGAATCATGAATCATAAATCATGAAATGAATCATGAATTAAATCATGAAATAAATCATGAATCATGAATTGAATCATGAATTATGAAATGAATTATTAATTGATTCATAAATTGAATGATGAATCATGAATTGAATTATGAATCATGAATCGAATCATGAATCATGAATCGTGAAATGAATCATGAATCGTGAATTGAATCATAAATCATGAATTGAATCATGAATCATGAATTATGAATCTTTTCATGAATCATGAATCATGAATTCATTCATGAATTATGAATCGAATCATGAATCATGAATCGAATCATGAATTGAATCATGAATCATGAATTAAATCATGAATCAAGAATTATAAATCATGAATCAAATCATGAATCATGAATCATGAATTGAATCATGAATCATGAATTGAAACATGAATTGAATCATGAATCATGAATCATGAAATGAATCATGAATTGAATCATGAATTGAGTCATGAATCATGAATTGAAACATGAATTGAATCATGAATCATGAATCATGAAATGAATCATGAATTGAATCATGAATTGAGTCATGAATCATGAATTGAATTATGAATCATGAATTGAATCATGAATCATAGATTATGAATCTAATCATGAATCATGAATTGAATCATGAATCATGAATCATGACTCGAATCATGAATCATGAATCGAATCATGAATCATGAATTGAATCATGAATTGAATCATGAATCATAAAAAGAATCATGAATTGAATCATTAATTTAATCATGAATCATGAATTGAATCATGAATTGAATCATGAATCATAAAAAGAATCATGAATTGAATCATTAATTTAATCATGAATCATGAATTGAATCATGAACCATGAATCACGAATCATGAATTGAATTATGAATCATGAATCGAATCATGAATCATGAATTGAATCATGAATTGAATTATAAATCATGAATCATGAATTATGAATTGAATCATAAATCATGAATCATGAACTAAATCATGAATTGAATCATGAATCATGAAATGAATCATGGATCGAATCATGAATCATGAATCGAATCATGAATCGAATCATGAATCATGAATTGAATCATGAATTGAATCATGAATCATGAATCATGAATCATGAATCATGAAATGAATCATGAATTGTGAATCGAATCATGAATCATGAATCGAATCATGAATCATAATTCGAATCATGAATCATGAATTTAATCAAGAATCATGAAATGATTAATGAATTGAATCATGAATCGAATCATGAATTGAATCATGAATCATGAATTGAATCATGAATCATGAATTATGAATCTAATCATGAATCATGAATCATGAATTGAATCATGAAATGAATCATGAATTGAATCATGAATTGAATCATGAATCATAAATCGAATCATGAATCATGAATTGAATCATGAATCATGAATTGAATCATGAATCATGAATTATGAATCTAATCATGAATCATGAATTGAATCATGAATCATGAATCATGAATCATGAATTGAATCATGAATCATAAATTGAATCATGAATCATGAATTGAATCATGAATTGAATCATGAATCATGAATCGAATCATGAATTAAATCAGGAATCATGAAATTAATCATGAATTGAATCATAAATTGAATCAAGAATCATGAATTGAATCATAAATTGAATCATGAATCATGAATTGAATCATGAACCATGAATCATGAATCATGAATTGAATCATGAATCATGAATCGAATCATGAATCATTAATCATGAATCATGAATCGAATCTTGAATCATGAATCGAATCATGAATCGAATCTTGAATCATGAATCAAATCATGAATCATGAATCATGAATTGAATCATGAATCATAAATTGAATCATGAATTATGAATTGAATCATGAATTGAATCATGAATCATGAATCGAATCATGAATTAAATCATGAATCATGAAATTAATCATGAATTGAATCATAAATTGAATCATGAATCATGAATTGAATCATATATTGAATCATGAATCATGAATTGAATCATGAAATGAATCATTAATTAAATCATGAATCATGAATTGAATCATGAACCATGAATCATGAATCATGAATTGAATCATGAATCATGAATTGAATCATGAATCATGAATCGAATCATGAATCATTAATCATGAATCATGAGTCGAATCTTGAATCATGAATTGAATCATGAATCGTGAATTAAATCATGAATCATGAATCGAATCATGAATCATGAATCATGAATTATGAATCGAATCTTGAATCATGAATCGAAACATGAATAATGAATTGAATCATGAATTGAATCATGAATCGTAAAAAAATCATGAATCATGAATTAAATCATGAATCTTGAATCTAATCATGAATCATGAATCGAATCATGAATCATGAATTGAATCATGAATCATTAATTGAATCATGATTAATGAACTGAATCATGAATTGAATCATGAATCATGAATCATGAATTGAATCATGAATCATGAATCGAATCATGAATCATGAATCGAATCATGAATCATGAATCGAATCATGAATCATGAATTGAATCATGAATCATGAATTGAATCATTAAATGAATCATGAATTGAATCATGAATCATGAATTGAATCATGAATCATGAATCGAATCATGAATCATGAATTGAATCATGAATCATGAATCATGAATCATGAATCATGAATCATAAATAAAATCATGAATCATGAATCGTTAATTGAATCATGAATCATGAACTGAATCATGAATTGAATCATGAATCATGAATCATGAAATGAATCTTGAATCATGAATCGAATCATGAATCATGAATCGAATCATGAAATAAATCATGAATTGAATCATGAATCATGAATCGAACGCATGAATCATGAATTGAATCATGAATCATGAATCATGAATTGAATCATGAATCATGAATCATGAATTGAATCATGAATAATGAATCGAATCATAAATCATGAATTAAATCATGAATCCCTAATCGAATCATGAATCATGAATCGAATCATGAATCATGAATCTTGAATTGAATCATGAATCATGAATTCAATCATGAATTCAATCATGAATCATGAATCAAATCATGATTCATGAATAGCATCATGAATCATGAATCGAATCATGAATCGTGAATTGAATCATGAATCATGAATCGAATCATGAATCATGAATCGTGAATTGAATCATGAATCATGAACTGAATCATGAATTGAATCATGAATCATGAATCGAACGCATGAATCATGAATTGAATTATGAATCATGAATCATGAATCATGAATTGAATCATGAATCATGAATCAGGAATTGAATCATGAATAATGAATCGAATCATGAATCATGAATAAATCATGAATCCCTAATCGACTCATGAATCATGAATCGAATCATGAATCATGAATTGAATCATGAATCATGAATCATAAAATATTCATGAATTTAATAATAAAATGAATTATGAATCATTAATTGAATCATGAATCATGAGTCATGAATCTTAATTTAAATCATGAATTGAATCATGAATTAAATCATGAATCATGAATCATGAATCATGAATCGAATCATGAATCATGAATCATGAATTGAATCATGAATCATGAATCATGAATCGAATCATGAATTATGAATCATTAATTGAATCATGAATCCTGAATCATGAATCTTAATTTGAATCATAAATCATGAATTATGAATTGAATCATGAATCATGAACTGAATCATGAATTGAATCATGAATCATGAATCATGAATTGAATCATGAATCATGAATCGAATCATGAATCGTGAATTGAATCATGAATCATGAATCGAATCATGAATCATGAATCGTGAATTGAATCATGAATCATGAACTGAATCATGAATTGAATCATGAATCATGAATCGAACGCATGAATCATGAATTGAATCATGAATCATGAATCATGAATCATGAATTGAATCATGAATCATGAATCATGAATTGAATCATGAATAATGAATCGAATCATGAATCATGAATCGAATCATGAATCATGAATTGAATCATGAATCATGAATCATAAAATAATCATGAATTTAATCATAAAATGAATTATGAATCATTAATTGAATCATGAATCATGAATCATGAATCTTAATTTAAATCATGAATTGAATCATGAATTAAATCATGATTCATGAATCATGAATCATGAATCGAATCATGAATCATGAATCATGAATCGAATCATGAATCATGAATCGAATCATGAATTATGAATCATTAATTGAATCATGAATCCTGAATCATGAATCTTAATTTGAATCATAAATCATGAATTATGAATTGAATCATGAATCATGAACTGAATCATGAATTGAATCATGAATCATGAATCATGAATTGAATCATGAATAATGAATCATGAATCGAATCATGAATCATGAATTGAATCATGAATCATGAATTGAATCATGAAATGAATCATTAATTAAATCATGAATCATGAATCGAATCATGAATCATGAATTGAATCATGAATCATGAATCACGAATCATGAATCATGAATCACGAATCATGAATCAAATAATAAATCATGAATCATGAATTGAATCATGAATCATGAATTGAATCATGAATTAAATCATGAATCATGAATCATGAATCATGAATCGAATCATGAATCATGAATCATGAATCATGAAGTGAATCATGAATCATGAATCGAATCATGAATCATGAATTGAATCATGAATCATGAATCACGAATCATGTATCATGAATCATGAATCATGAATCAAATAATAAATCATGAATCATGAATTGAATCATGAATCATGAATTGAATCATGAATTGAATCATGAATCATGAATCATGAAATGAATCATGAATTAAATCATGAAATGAATCATGAATCATGAATTGAATCATAAATCATGAATCATGAATTGAATCATGAATCATGAACTAAATCATGAATTGAAGCATGAATCATGAATCATGAATCGAATCATGAATCATGAATCGTGAATTGAATCATGAATCATGAATCGAACGCATGAATCATGAATTGAATCATGAATCATGAATCATGAATCATGAATTGAATCATGAATCATGAATCATGAATTGAATCATGAATAATGAATCGAATCATGAATCATGAATTAAATCATGAATCCCTAATCAACTCATGAATCATGAATCGAATCATGAATCATGAATTGAATCATGTATCATGAATCATAAAATAATCATGAATTTAATCATAAAATGAATTATGAATCATTAATTGAATCATGAATCATGAATCATGAATCTTAATTTGAATCATGAATTGATTCATGAATTAAATCATGAATCATGAATCATGAATCATGAATCGAATCATGAATCATGAATCATGAATCATGAAGTGAATCATGAATCATGAATCGAATCATGAATCATGAATTGAATCATGAATCATGAATCACGAATCATGTATCATGAATCACGAATCATGAATCAAATAATAAATCATGAATCATGAATTGAATCATGAATCATGAATTGAATCATGAATTGAATCATGAATCATGAATCATGAAATGAATCATGAATTAAATCATGAAATGAATCATGAATCATGAATTGAATCATAAATCATTAATCATGAATTGAATCATGAATCATGAACTAAATCATGAATTGAAGCATGAATCATGAATCATGAATCGAATCATGAATCATGAATCGTGAATTGAATCATGAATCATGAATCGAACGCATGAATCATGAATTGAATCATGAATCATGAATCATGAATCATGAATTGAATCATGAATCATGAATCATGAATTGAATCATGAATAATGAATCGAATCATGAATCATGAATTAAATCATGAATCCCTAATCGACTCATGAATCATGAATCGAATCATGAATCATGAATTGAATCATGTATCATGAATCATAAAATAATCATGAATTTAATCATAAAATGAATTATGAATCATTAATTGAATCATGAATCATGAATCATGAATCTTAATTTGAATCATGAATTGATTCATGAATTAAATCATGAATCATGAATCATGAATCATGAATCGAATCATGAATCATGAATCATGAATCATGAAGTGAATCATGAATCATGAAACGAATCATGAATTATGAATTGAATCATGAATCATGAATAGAATCATGAATTGAATAATGAATCATGAAATGAATCATGAATCATGAATTGAATCATGAATCATGAATCGAATCATGAATTGAATCATGAATCATAAAAAGAATCATGAATTGAATCAATAATTTAATCATGAATCATGAATTGAATCATGAATTGAATCATGAATCATAAAAAGAATCATGAATTGAATCATTAATTTAATCATGAATCATGAATTGAATCATGAACCATGAATCACGAATCATGAATTGAATTATGAATCATGAATCGAATCATGAATCATGAATCATGAATTGAATCATGAATTGAATTATAAATCATGAATCATGAATTATGAAATGAATCATAAATCATGAATCATGAACTAAATCATGAATTGAATCATGAATCATGAAATGAATCATGGATCGAATCATGAATCATGAATCGAATCATGAATCGAATCATGAATCATGAATTGAATCATGAATTGAATCATGAATCATGAATCATGAATCATGAAATGAATCATGAATTGTGAATCGAATCATGAATCATGAATCGAATCATGAATCATAATTCGAATCATGAATCATTAATTGAATCAAGAATCATGAAATGATTAATGAATTGAATCATGAATCGAATCATGAATTGAATCATGAATCATGAATTGAATCATGAATCATGAATTATGAATCTAATTATGAATCATGAATCATGAATTGAATCATGAAATGAATCATGAATTGAATCATGAATTGAATCATGAATCGAATTATGAATCATGAATTGAATCATGAATCATGAATTGAATCATGAATCATGAATTGAATCATGAATCATGAATTATGAATCTAATCATGAATCATGAATCATGAATTGAATCATGAAATGAATCATGAATTGAATCATGAATTGAATCATGAATCATGAATCAAATTATGAATCATGAATTGAATCATGAATCATGAATTGAATCATGAATCATGAATTATGAATCTAATCATGAATCATGAATTGAATCATGAATCATGAATCATGAATCATGAATTGAATCATGAATCATAAATTGAATCATGAATCATGAATTGAATCATGAATTGAATCATGAATCATGAATCGAATCATGAATTAAATCATGAATCATGAAATTAATCATGAATTGAATCATAAATTGAATCATGAATCATGAATTGAATCATAAATTGAATCATGAATCATGAATTGAATCATGAAATGAATCATTAATTAAATCATGAATCATGAATTGAATAATGAACCATGAATCGTGAATTGAATCATGAATCATGAATTGAATCATGAATCATGAAACGAATCTTGAATCATGAATCGAATCATGAATCGAATCTTGAATCATGAATCGAATCATGAATCGAATCTTGAATCATGAATCGAATCATGAATCATGAATCATGAATCATGAATTGAATCATGAATCATAAATTGAATCATGAATCATGAATTGAATCATGAATCATGAATCGAATCATGAATTAAATCATGAATCATGAAATTAATCATGAATTGAATCATAAATTGAATCATGAATCATGAATTGAATCATAAATTGAATCATGAATCATGAATTGAATCATGAAATGAATCATTAATTAAATCATGAATCATGAATTGAATCATGAACCATGAATCATGAATCATGAATTGAATCATGAATCATGAATTGAATCATGAATCATGAATTGAATCATGAATCATGAATCGAATCATGAATCATTAATCATGAATCATGAATCGAATCTTGAATCATGAATCGAATCATGAATCATGAATTGAATCATGGATTGAATCACGAATCATGAATCGTGAATTAAATCATGAATCATGAATCATGAATCGAATCATGAATCATTAATCATGAATCATGAATCGAATCTTGAATCATGAATCGAATCATGAATCATGAATTGAATCATGGATTGAATCACGAATCATGAATCGTGAATTAAATCATGAATCATGAATCATGAATCGAATTATGAATCATGAATCATGAATCATGAATCGAATCTTGAATCATGAATCGAATCATGAATCATGAATTGAATCATGTATCATGAATCATAAAATAATCATGAATTTAATCATAAAATGAATTATGAATCATTAATTGAATCATGAATCATGAATCATGAATCTTAATTTGAATCATGAATTGATTCATGAATTAAATCATGAATCATGAATCATGAATCATGAATCGAATCATGAATCATGAATCATGAATCATGAAGTGAATCATGAATCATGAAACGAATCATGAATTATGAATTGAATCATGAATCATGAATCGAATCATGAATTGAATAATGAATCATGAAATGAATCATGAATCATGAATTGAATCATGAATCATGAATCGAATCATGAATTGAATCATGAATCATAAAAGAATCATGAATTGAATCATTAATTTAATCATGAATCATGAATTGAATCATGAACCATGAATCACGAATCATGAATTGAATTATGAATCATGAATCGAATCATGAATCATGAATCATGAATTGAATCATGAATTGAATTATAAATCATGAATCCTGAATTATGAAATGAATCATAAATCATGAATCATGAACTAAATCATGAATTGAATCATGAATCATGAAATGAATCATGGATCGAATCATGAATCATGAATCGAATCATGAATCGAATCATGAATCATGAATTGAATCATGAATTGAATCATGAATCATGAATCATGAATCATGAAATGAATCATGAATTGTGAATCGAATCATGAATCGACTCATGAATCATAATTCGAATCATGAATCATGAATTGAATCAAGAATCATGAAATGATTAATGAATTGAATCATGAATCGAATCATGAATTGAATCATGAATCATGAATTGAATCATGAATCATGAATTATGAATCTAATTATGAATCATGAATCATGAATTGAATCATGAAATGAATCATGAATTGAATCATGAATTGAATCATGAATCATGAATCGAATTATGAATCATGAATTGAATCATGAATCATGAATCATGAATTGAATCATGAATCATGAATTATGAATCTAATCATGAATCATGAATCATGAATTGAATCATGAAATGAATCATGAATTGAATCATGAATTGAATCATGAATCATGAATCGAATTATGAATCATGAATTGAATCATGAATCATGAATTGAATCATGAATCATGAATTATGAATCTAATCATGAATCATGAATTGAATCATGAATCATGAATCATGAATCATGAATTGAATCATGAATCATAAATTGAATCATGAATCATGAATTGAATCATGAATTGAATCATGAATCATGAATCGAATCATGAATTAAATCATGAATCATGAAATTAATCATGAATTGAATCATAAATTGAATCATGAATCATGAATTGAATCATAAATTGAATCATGAATCATGAATTGAATCATGAAATAAATCATTAATTAAATCATGAATCATGAATTGAATAATGAACCATGAATCATGAATCGTGAATTGAATCATGAATCATGAATTGAATCATGAATCATGAATCGAATCATGAATCATTAATCATGAATCATGAATCGAATCTTGAATCATGAATCGAATCATGAATCGAATCTTGAATCATGAATCGAATCATGAATCGAATCTTGAATCATGAATCGAATCATGAATCATGAATCATGAATCATGAATTGAATCATGAATCATAAATTGAATCATGAATCATGAATTGAATCATGAATCATGAATCGAATCATGAATTAAATCATGAATCATGAAATTAATCATGAATTGAATCATAAATTGAATCATGAATCATGAATTGAATCATAAATTGAATCATGAATCATGAATTGAATCATGAAATGAATCATTAATTAAATCATGAATCATGAATTGAATCATGAACCATGAATCATGAATCATGAATTGAATCATGAATCATGAATTGAATCATGAATCATGAATTGAATCATGAATCATGAATCGAATCATGAATCATTAATCATGAATCATGAATCGAATCTTGAATCATGAATCGAATCATGAATCATGAATTGAATCATGGATTGAATCACGAATCATGAATCGTGAATTAAATCATGAATCATGAATCATGAATCGAATCATGAATCATGAATCATGAATCATGAATCGAATCTTGAATCATGAATCGAATCATGAATAATGAATTGAATCATGAATTGAATCATGAATCGTAAAAAAATCATGAATCATGAATTAAATCATGAATCTTGAATCGAATCATGAATCATGAATCGAATCATGAATCATGAATTGAATCATGAATCATTAATTGAATCATGATTAATGAACTGAATCATGAATTGAATCATGAATTGAATCATGAATCATGAATTGAATCATGAATCATGAATCGAATCATGAATCATGAATTGAATCATGAATCATGAATCATGAATCATGAATCATAAATAAAATCATGAATCATGAATCGTGAATTGAATCATGAATCATGAACTGAATCATGAATTGAATCATGAATCATGAATCATGAAATGAATCTTGAATCATGAATCAAATCATGAATCATGAATCGAATCATGAAATAAATCATGAATTGAATCATGAATCATGAATCGAACGCATGAATCATGAATTGAATCATGAATCACGAATCATGAATTGAATCATGAATCATGAATCATGAATTGAATCATGAATAATGAATCGAATAATAAATCTTGAATTAAATCATGAATCCCTAATCGAATCATGAATCATGAATCGAATCATGAATCATGAATCTTGAATTGAATCATGAATCATGAATTCAATCATGAATTCAATCATGAATCATGAATCAAATCATGATTCATGAATAGCATCATGAATCATGAATCGAATCATGAATCGTGAATTGAATCATGAATCATGAACTGAATCATGAATTGAATCATGAATCATGAATCGAACGCATGAATCATGAATTGAATCATGAATCATGAATCATGAATCATGAATCGAATCATGAATCATGAATCGTGAATTGAATCATGAATCATGAACTGAATCATGAATCATGAACTGAATCATGAATTGAATCATGAATCATGAATCGAACGCATGAATCATGAATTGAATCATGAATCATGAATCATGAATCATGAATTGAATCATGAATCATGAATCATGAATTAAATCATGAATAATGAATCGAATCATGAATCATGAATTAAATCATGAATCCCTAATCGACTCATGAATCATGAATCGAATCATGAATCATGAATTGAATCATGAATCATGAATCATAAAATATTCATGAATTTAATAATAAAATGAATTATGAATCATTAATTGAATCATGAATCATGAGTCGTGAATCTTAATATAAATCATGAATTGAATCATGAATTAAATCATGAATCATAAATCATGAATCATGAATCGAATCATGAATCATGAATCATGAATCGAATCATGAATCATGAATCATGAATCGAATCATGAATTATGAATCATTAATTGAATCATGAATCCTGAATCATGAATCTTAATTTGAATCATAAATCATGAATTATGAATTGAATCATGAATCATGAACTGAATCATGAATTGAATCATGAATCATGAATCATGAATTGAATCATGAATCATAATTCAAATAATAAATCATGAATCGAATCATGAATCATGAATTGAATCATGAATCATGAATTGAATCATGAAATGAATCATTAATTAAATCATGAATCATGAATCGAATCATGAATCATGAATTGAATCATGAATCATGAATCACGAATCATGAATCAAATCATGAATCATGAATCATGAATTGAATCATGAATCATGAATTGAATCATGAATTGAATCATGAATCATGAATCATGAAATGAATCATGAATTAAATAATGAAATGAATCATGAATCATGAATTGAATCATAAATCATTAATCATGAATTGAATCATGAATCATGAACTAAATCATGAATTGAAGCATGAATCATGAATCATGAATCGAATCATGAATCATGAATCGTGAATTGAATCATGAATCGAACGCATAAATCATGAATTGAATCATGAATCATGAATCATGAATCATGAATTGAATCATGAATCATGAATCATGAATTGAATCATGAATAATGAATCGAATCATGAATCATGAATTAAATCATGAATCCCTAATCGACTCATGAATCTTGAATCGAATCATGAATCATGAATTGAATCATGTATCATGAATCATAAAATAATCATGAATTTAATCATAAAATGAATTATGAATCATTAATTAAATCATGAATCATGAATCATGAATCTTAATTTGAATCATGAATTGATTCATGAATTAAATCATGAATCATGAATCATGAATCATGAATCGAATCATGAATCATGAATCATGAATCATGAAGTGAATCATGAATCATGAAACGAATCATGAATTATGAATTGAATCATGATTTGTGAATCGAATCATGAATTGAATAATGAATCATGAAATGAATCATGAATCAAGAATTGAATCATGAATCATGAATTGAATCATGAATCATGAATCATGAATGGAATCATGAATCATGAATCGAATCATGAATCATGAAAGAAATCATGAATTGAATAATGAATCATGAAATGAATCATGAATCATGAATTGAATCATGAATCATGAATCGAATCATGAATCATGAGTCGAATCATAAATCATGAATTGAATCATGAATCATAATTTGAATCATGAATCGTGAATTGAATCATGAATCATGAATCATGAATCATGAATTGAATCATGTATTAAATCATGAATCATAAATCATGAATCATGAATTGAATCATGATTTGAATCATGAATCATTAATTGAATCATGAATCATTAATTGAATCATGAATCATGAATCGAATCATGAATCATGAATTGAATCATTAATTGATTTATGAATCATGAATCATTAATCATTAATCAAATCATGAATCATGAATTGAATCATGAATTAAATCATGAATTGAATCATGAATTGAATCATGAATCATGAATCGAATCATGAATCAGGAATTGAATCATGAATCATGAATCATGAATCATAAATCATAAATCATGAATCGAATTATGAATCATGGATCATGAATTGAATCATGAATCATGAATCATGAAATGCATCATGAATCATGAATTGAATCATGAATCGAAACATGAATCATGAAATGAATCATGAATTAAATCATGAAATGAATCATGAATCATGAATTGAATCATAAATCATTAATCATGAATTGAATCATGAATCATGAACTAAATCATAATTTGAAGCATGAATCATGAATCATGAATTGAATCATGAAATGAATCATGAATCATAATTTGAATCATAAATCATTAATCATTAATTGAATCATGAATCATGAACTAAATCATAATTTGAAGCATGAATCATGAATCATGAATTGAATCATGAATCATGAACTGAATCATGAAATGAATCATGAATCATGAATCATGAAATGAATCATGAATCATGAATTGAATCATGAATCGAATCATGAATCATGAATCATGAAATGAATCATGAATTAAATCATGAAATGAATCATGAATCATGAATTGAATCATAAATCATGAATCATGAATTGAATCATGAATCATGAACTAAATCATGAATTGAAGCATGAATCATAAATCATGAATCATGAATCATGAATCATGAAGTGAATCATGAATCATGAATTGAATTATGATTTATGAATCGAATCATGAATCATGAATGGAATCATGAATCATGAATCATGAATTGAATCATGAATCATGAATCATGAATGGAATCATGAATCATGAATCGACTCATGAATCATGAAAGGAATCATGAATTGAATAATGAATCATGAAATGAATCATGAATCATGAATTGAATCATGAATCATGAATCGAATCATGAATCATGAATCGAATCATAAATCATGAATTAAATCATGAATCATAATTTGAATCATGAATCGTGAATTGAATCATGAATCATAAATCATGAATTGAATCATGAATTAAATCATGAATCATGAATTGAATCATGAATCATGATTTGAAGCATGAATCATTAATTGAATCATGAATCATGAATCGAATCATGAATCATGAATCGAATCATGAATCATGAATTGAATCATGAATTGATTTATGAATCATGAATCATGAAATGAATCATGAATCATTAATCGAATCATGAATCATGAATTGAATCATGAATTGAATCATGAATTGAATCATGAAACGAATCATGAACCATGAATCATGAATTGAATCATGAATTGAATCATGAATTGAATCATGAAACGAATCATGAACCATGAATCATGAATTGAATCATGAATCATGAATTGAATCATGAATTGAATCATGAATCATGAATTGAATCATGAATCATGAATTGAATCATGAATCATGAATTGAATCATGAATCATGAATTGAATCATGAATCATGAATTGAATCATGAATCATGAATCATAAATCATAAATCATGAATCGAATTATGAATCATGAATCATGAATTGAATCATGAATCATGAACTGAATCATGAATTGAATCATGAATCATGAATCATGAAATGAATCATGAATCATGAATTGAATCATGAATCGAATCATGCATCATGAATCATGAATTGAATCATGAATCATGAACTGAATCATGAGGTGAATCATGAACTATGAATCATGAATAGAATCATGAATCATGAACTGAATCATGAATTGAATAATGAATCATGAATCATGAAATGAATCATGAATCATGAATTGAATCATGAATCGAATCATGAATCATGAATCATGAAATGAATCATTAATTAAATCATGAAATGAATCATGAATCATGATTTGAATCATAAATCATTAATCATGAATTGAATCATGAATCATGAACTAAATCATGAATTGAAGCATGAATCATAAATCATAAATCATGAATCATGAAGTGATTCATGAATCATGAATTGAATCATGATTTATGAATCGAATCATGAATCATGAATGGAATCATGAATCATGAATCATGAATTTAATCATGAATCATAATTCATAAATGGAATCATGAATCATGAATCGAATCATGAATCATGAAAGGAATCATGAATTGAATAATGAATCATGAAATGAATCATGAAATGAATCATATATCATTAATTGAATCATGAATCATGAATCGAATCATGAATCATGAGTCGAATCATGAATCATGAATTGAATCATGAATTGATTTATGAATCATGAATCATGAAATAAATCACGAATCATTAATCGAATCATGAATCATGAATTGAATCATGAATTGAATCATGAAACGAATCATGAACCATGAATCATGAATTGAATCATGAATCATGAATTGAATCATGAATCAGTAATTGAATCATGAATCATGAATCATAAATCATAAATCATGAATCGAATTATGAATCATGAATCATGAATTGAATCATGAATCATGAACTGAATCATGAATTGAATCATGAATCATGAATCATGAAATGAATCATGAATCATGAATTGAATCATGAATTGAATCATGAATCATGAATCATGAATTGAATCATGAATCATGAACTGAATCATGAATTGAATCATGAACCACGAATCATGAATTGAATCATGAATTGAATCATGAATTGAATCATGAATCATGAATCGAATCATGAATCATGAATTGAATCATGAATCGAATCATGAATCATGAATCATGAAATGAATCATGAATTAAATCATGAAATGAATCATGAATCATGAATTGAATCATAAATCATTAATCATGAATTGAATCATAAATCATTAATCATGAATTGAATCATGAATCATGAATCATGAATTGAATCATGAATCATGAACTGAATCATGAATTGAATCATAAATCATGAACTGAATCATGAATTGAATCATGAATCATGAATTGAATTATGAATCGAATCATGAATCATGAATTATGAAATGAATCATTAATTAAATCATGAATTGAATCATAAATCATTAATCATGTATTGAATCATGAATCATGAATCATGAATGGAATCATGAATCATGAATCGAATCATGAATCATGAAAGGAATCATGAATTGAATAATGAATCATGAAATGAATCATGAATTGAATCATGAATCATGAATCGAATCATAAATCATGAATTGAATCATGAATCATAATTTGAATCATGAATCGTGAATTAAATCATGAATCATAAATCATGAATTGAATCATGAATTAAATCATGAATCATGAATCATGAATCATGAATTGAATCATGAATCATGATTTGAATCATGAATCATTAATTGAATCATGAATCATGAATCGAATCATGAATCATGAATCGAATCATGAATCATGATTTGAATCATGAATCATTAATTGAATCATGAATCATGAATTGAATCATGAATCATGAATCGAATCATGAATCATGAATTGAATCATGAATTGATTTCTAAATCATGAATCATGAAATGAATCATGAATCATTAATTGAATCATGAATCATGAATTGAATCATGAATTGAATCATGAATTGAATCATGAAACAAATCATGAACCATGAATCATGAATTGAATCATGAATCATGAATTGAATCATGAATTGAATCATGAATTGAATCATGAATCATGAATTGAATCATGAATCAGGAATTGAATCATGAATCATGAATCATCAATCACAAATCATGAATCGAATTATGAATCATGAATCATGAATTGAATCATGAATCATGAACTGAATCATGAATTGAATCATGAATCATGAATCATGAAATGAATCATGAATCATGAATTAAATCATGAATCGAATCATGAATCATGAATCATGAATTGAATCATGAATCATGAACTGAATCATGAATTGAATCATGAATCATGAATCATGAAATTAATCATGAATCATGAAATGAATCATGAATTGAATCATGAATCATGAATTTAATCATGAATCATGAATTCAATCATGAATCATGAATTCAATCATGAATTCAATCATGAATCACGAATCATGAAATGAATCATGAATTAAATCATGAAATGAATCATGAATTGAATCATAAATCATTATTCATGAATTGAATTATGAATCATGAACTAAATCATGAATTGAATCATGAATCATGATACATGAAACGAATCATAAATCATAATTCAAATCATGAATTATGAATCGAATCATGAATCATGAATTGAATCATGAATTGAATCATGAATCATGAATCATGAATTGAATCATGAATCATGAACTGAATCATGAATTGAATCATGAATCATGAATCATTAAATGAATCATGAATCATGAATCGAATCATGAAATGAATCATGAATTGAATCATGAATCATGAATTGAATCATGAATCATGAATTCAATCATGAATCATGAATTCAATCATGAATTCAATCATGAATCACCAATCATGAAATGAATCATGAGTTAAATCATGAAATGAATCATGAATTGAATCATAAATCATTATTCATGAATTGAATTATGAATCATGAACTAAATCATGAATTGAATCATGAATCATGATACATGAAACGAATCATAAATCATGAATCAAATCATGAATCATGAATCATGAATTGAATCATGAATCATGAATCATGAATTGAATCATGAATCATGAATCGAATCATGAATCGAATTATGAATTATGAATTGAATCATGAATTGAATCATGAATCATGAATAGAATCATGAATCATGAATTAAATCATGAATCATGAATCATGAATCATGAATCATGAATCGAATCATGAATCATGAATCATGAATTGAATCATAAATCATGAATTAAATCATGAATTGAATCATGAATCATGAATCGAATAATAAATCAGGAATTAAATCATGGATCATGAATCATGAATTGAATCATGAATCATGAATCGAATCATGAATCATAATTCGAATCATGAATTGAATCATGAATCATAAATTAATCATGAATTTAATCATGAAATGAATTATGAATCATTAATTGAATCATGAATCATGAATCTTAATTTGAATCATGAATCATGAATTGAATCATGAATCATAAATTAATCATGAATTTAATCATGAAATTAATTATGAATCATGAATTGAATCATGAATCATGAATCTTAATTTGAATCATAAATCATGAATCATGAATTGAATCATGAATCATGAACTGAATCATGAATTGAATCATGAATCATGAATTGAATCATAATTCATGAATCGAATCATGAATCATGAATTGAATCATGAAATGAATCATTAATTAAATCATGAATCATGAATCGAATCATGAATCATGAATTGAATCATGAATCATGAATCATGAATCAAATCATGAATCATGAATCATGAATTCTATCATGAATCATGAATTGAATCATGAATTGAATCATGAATCATGAAACATGAAATGAATCATGAATTAAATCATGAAATGAATCATGAATCATGAATTGAATCATAAATCATTAATCATGAATTGAATCATGAATCATGAACTAAATCATGAATTGAAGCATGAATCATGAATAATGAATCATGAATTGAATCATAAATCATGAATCATGAAGTGAATCATGAATCATGAAACAAATCATGAATCATGAATTGAATCATGATTTATGAATCGAATCATAAATCATGAATGGAATCATTAATCATGAATCGAACCATGAATCATGAAAGGAATCATGAATTGAATAATGAATCATGAAATGAATCATGAATCATGAATTGAATCATGAATCATGAATCGAATCATGAATCATGAATTGAATCATGAATCATGAATTGAATCATGAATCATGAATCACATCATGAAATGAATCATTATTTGAATCATGAATCATGAATCGAATCATGAATCGAATCATGAATCATTAATCGAATAATGAATCATGAATTGAATCATGAATTAAATCATGAATCATGAATTATGAAATGAATCATGAATCATGAATCGAATCATGAATTATGATTGAATCATGAATCATGAATCACATCATGAAATGAATCATTATTTGAATCATGAATAATGAATCGAATCATGAATCGAATCATGAATCATTAATCGAATAATGAATCATGAATTGAATCATGAATTGAATCATGAATCATGAATTATGAAATGAATCATGAATCATGAATCGAATCATGAATCATGAATTGAATCATGAATCATGAATTGAATTATGAATTATGAATCTAATCATGAATCATGAATGGAATCATGAATCATGAATCATGAATCAAATCATGAATCATGAATCTTGAATTAAATCATGAATTATGAATTCAATCATGAATTCAATCATGAATCTTGAATCGAATCATGAATCGAATCATGAATCATGAATCGAATCATGAATCATGAATCGAATCATGAATCATGAATCGAATCATGAATCATGAATCAAATCATGAATCATGAATCGAATCATGAATCATGAATCGTGAATTGAATCATGATTCATTAATCGAATCATGAATCATGAATCGTGAATTGAATCATGAATCATGAACTGAAGCATGAATTGAATCATGAATCATGAATCATGAAATGAATCTTGAATCATGAATCGAATCATGAATCATGAATTGAATCATGAAATAAATCATGAATTGAATCATGAAATAAATCATGAATTAAATAATGAATCGAACGCATGAATCATGAATTTAATCATGAATCATGAATCATGAATCATGAATCGAATCATGAATCATGAATTGAATCATGAATCATGAATCATGAATCAAATCATGAATCATGAATCATGAATTCTATCATGAATCATGAATTGAATCATGAATTGAATCATGAATCATGAATCATGAAATGAATCATGAATTAAATCATGAAATGAATCATGAATCATGAATTGAATCATAAATCATTAATCATGAATTGAATCATGAATCATGAACTAAATCATGAATTGAAGCATGAATCATGAATCATGAATCATGAATTGAATCATAAATCATGAATCATGAAGTGAATCATGAATCATGAAACAAATCATGAATCATGAATTGAATCATGATTTATGAATCGAATCATAAATCATGAATGGAATCATTAATCATGAATCGAACCATGAATCATGAAAGGAATCATGAATTGAATAATGAATCATGAAATGAATCATGAATCATGAATTGAATCATGAATCATGAATCGAATCATGAATCATGAATTGAATCATGAATCATGAATTGAATCATGAATCATGAATCACATCATGAAATGAATCATTATTTGAATCATGAATCATGAATCGAATCATGAATCGAATCATGAATCATTAATCGAATAATGAATCATGAATTGAATCATGAATTAAATCATGAATCATGAATTATGAAATGAATCATGAATCATGAATCGAATCATGAATTATGATTGAATCATGAATCATGAATCACATCATGAAATGAATCATTATTTGAATCATGAATAATGAATCGAATCATGAATCGAATCATGAATCATTAATCGAATAATGAATCATGAATTGAATCATGAATTGAATCATGAATCATGAATTATGAAATGAATCATGAATCATGAATCGAATCATGAATCATGAATTGAATCATGAATCATGAATTGAATTATGAATTATGAATCTAATCATGAATCATGAATGGAATCATGAATCATGAATCAAATCATGAATCATGAATCTTGAATTAAATCATGAATTATGAATTCAATCATGAATTCAATCATGAATCTTGAATCGAATCATGAATCATGAATCGAATCATGAATCATGAATCGAATCATGAATCATGAATCGAATCATAAATCATGAATCGAATCATGAATCATGAATCAAATCATGAATCATGAATCGAATCATGAATCATGAATCGTGAATTGAATCATGATTCATTAATCGAATCATGAATCATGAATCGTGAATTGAATCATGAATCATGAACTGAAGCATGAATTGAATCATGAATCATGAATCATGAAATGAATCTTGAATCATGAATCGAATCATGAATCATGAATTGAATCATGAAATAAATCATGAATTGAATCATGAAATAAATCATGAATTAAATAATGAATCGAACGCATGAATCATGAATTTAATCATGAATCATGAATCATGAATCATGAATTGAATCATGAATCATGAATCATGAATTGAATCATGAATAATGAATCGAATCATGAATCATGAATTAAATCATGAATCCCTAATCGAATCATGAATCATGAATCGAGCCATGAATCATGAATTGAATCATGATTTATGAATCATAAAATAATCATGAATTTAATCATAAAATGAATTATGAATCATTAATTGAATCATGAATCATGAATCATGAATCTTAATTTAAATCATGAATTGAATCATGAATTGAATCATGAATTGAATCATGAATCATGAATCGAATAGTGAATCAGGAATTAAATCATGAATCATGAATCATGAATCATGAATCGAATCATGAATCATGAATCATGAATCGAATCATGAATCATGAATCATGAATTGAATCATGAATCATGAATCATAAATGAAACTTGAATTTAATCATGAAATGAATTATGAATCATTAATTGAATCATTAATCCTGAATCATGAATCTTAATTTGAATCATAAATCATGAATCATGAATTGAATCATGAATCATGAACTGAAATATGAATTGAATCATGAATCATGAATTGAATCATGAATCATGAATCAAATCATGAATCATGAATCGAATCATGAATCATGAATTGAATCATGAATCATGAATTGAATCATGAAATGAATCATTAATTAAATCATGAAATATGAATCGAATCATGAATCATGAATCGAATCATGAATCATGAATCATGAATTGAATCATGAATCATGAATTGAATCATGAAACGAATCATGAATCATGAAATGAATCATGAATTAAATCATGAAATGAATCATGAATCATGAATTGAATCATAAATCATTAATCATGAATCAAATCATGAATCATGAATCAAAAATTAAATCATAAATCATGAATCATGAATCATGAAGTGAATCATGAATCATGAAACGAATCATGAATCATGAATTGAATCATGATTTATGAATCGAATCATGAATCATGAATGGAATCATGAATCATGAATCATGAATTGAATCATAAATCATGAATCATGAATGGAATCATGAATCATGAATGGAATCATGAATCATGAAAGGAATCATGAATCGAATCATGAATCATGAATCGAATCATAAATCATGAATTGAATCATGAATCATAATTTGAATCATGAATCATGAATCATGAATTGAATCATGAATCATTATTTGAATCATGAATCATTAATTGAATCATGAATCATGAATCGAATCATGAATCATTAATTAAATCATGAATCATGAATTGAATCATGGATCATGAATTCAATCATGAATTCAATCATGAATCACGAATCATAAAATGAATCATGAATTAAACCATGAAATGAATCATGAATTGAATCAAAAATTATTATTCATGAATTGAATCATGAATCATGAACTAAAACATGAATTGAATCATGAATCATGATACATGAAACGAATCATAAATCATGAATCAAATCATGAATCATGAATCATAAATTGAATCATGAATCATGAATCATGAATTGAATCATGAATCATGAATTGAATCATGAATCAAATCATGAATTATGAATTGAATCATGAATTGAATCATGAATTGAATCATGAATCATGAATCATGAAATGAATCATGAATCATGAATTATGAATCTAACAATGAATCATGAATCATGAATTGAATCATGAATCATGAATCATGAATCATGAATCATGAATTGAATCATAAATCATGAATTGAATCATGAATGGAATCATGAATCATGAATCGAATAATGAATCAGGAATTAAATCATGAATCATGAATCATGAATCGAATCATGACTCATGAATCATGAATTGAATCATGAATCATGAATCATAAATTAATCATGAATTTAATCATGAAATGAATTATGAATCATTAAATAAATCATGAATCATGAATCTTAATTTGAATCATAAATCATGAATCATGAATTGAATCATGAATCTTGAACTGAATCATGAATTGAATCATGAATCATGAATCATGAATTGAATCATGAATCATGAATCGTATCATGAATCATGAATCGAATCATGAATCATGAATTGAATCATGAATCATGAATTGAATCATGAAATGAATCATTCATTAAATCATGAATCTTGAATCGAATCATGAATCATGAATTGAATCATGAATCATGAATCATGAATCAAATTATGAATCATGAATCATGAATTGAATCATGAATCATGAATTGAATCATTAATTGAATCATGAATCATGAATCATGAAATGAATCATGAATTAAATCATGAAATGAATCATGAATCATGAATTGAATCATAAATCATTAATCATGAATTGAATCATGAATCATGAACTAAATCATGAATTGAAGCATGAATCATGAATCATGAATCAAATCATGAATCATGAATCATGAATTCAATCATAAATCATGAATCATGAATCATGAAGTGAATCATGAATCATGAATCATGAAACGAATCATGAATCATGAATTGAATCATGATTTATGAATCAAATCATAAATCATTAATCATAAATTGAATCATGAATCATCAACTAAATCATGAATCGAATCATGAATCATGAATCATGAATTGAATCATGAATCATGAATTATGAATGGAATCATGAATCATGATTCGAATCATGAATCGAATCATGAATCGAATCATGAATCATGAATTGAATCATGAATTGAATAATGAATCATGAAATGAATCATGAATCATGAATCGAATCATGAATCATGAATCGAATCATGAATCATGAATTGAATTATGAATCATGAATCGAATCATGAATCGAATCATGAATCATTAATCATGAATTGAATCATGAATTGAATCATGAATCGTGAATCATGAAATGAATCATGAACCATGAATTGAATCATGAATCATGAATCATGAATTATGAATTGAATCATGAATCATGAAACGAATCATGAATCATGAATTGAATCATGAATTGAATCATGATTTATGAATCGAATCATGAATCATCAATCGAATCATGAATCATGAATCATAATTTGAATCATGAATGGAATCATGAATCATGAATTGAATCATGAATCATGAATCGAATCATGAATCATGAATTGAATAATGAATCATGAAATGAATCATGAATCATGAATTGAATCATGAATCATGAATCGAATCATGAATCATGAATCGAGTCATGAATCATGAATTGAATCATGAATCATGAATTGAAACATGAATCATGAATCATGAATTGAATCATGAATCATGAAATAAATCATGAATTGAATCATGAATTGAATCATGAATCATGAAATAAATCATGAATTGAATCATGAATTGAATCATGAATCATGAATTGAATCATAAATCATGAAATATGAATTGAATCATGGATCATGAAACGAATCATGAATCATGAATTGAATCATAATTTATGAATCGAATCATGAATCATGAATCATGAATTGAATCATGAATCATGAATTATGAATGGAATCATGAATCATGAAATATGAATTGAATCATGGATCATGAAACGAATCATGAATCATGAATTGAATCATAATTTATGAATCGAATCATGAATCATGAATCATGAATTGAATCATGAATCATGAATTATGAATGGAATCATGAATCATGAATCGAATCATGAATCGAATCATAAATCGAATCATGAATCATGAATTGAATCATGAATTGAATATTGAATCATGAAATGAATCATGAATCATGAATCGAATCATGAATCATGAATCGAATCATGAATCATGAATTGAATTATGAATCATGAATCGAATCATGAATCGAATCATGAATCATTAATCATGAATTGAATCATGAATTGAATCATGAATCGTGAATCATGAAATGAATCATGAATCAAGAATCATGAATCAAATCATGAATCATGAATCATGAATTGAATCATGAATCATGAATCATGAATTGAATCATGAATCATGAATCATGAATTATGAATTGAATCATGAATCATGAAACTAATCATGAATCATGAATTGAATCATGAATCATGAATCAAATCATGAATCATGAATCGAATCATGAATCATGAATCGTGAATTGAATCATGATTCATTAATCGAATCATGAATCATGAATCGTGAATTGAATCATGAATCATGAACTGAAGCATGAATTGAATCATGAATCATGAATCATGAAATGAATCTTGAATCATGAATCGAATCATGAATCATGAATTGAATCATGAAATAAATCATGAATTGAATCATGAAATAAATCATGAATTAAATAATGAATCGAACGCATGAATCATGAATTTAATCATGAATCATGAATCATGAATCATGAATTGAATCATGAATCATGAATCATGAATTGAATCATGAATAATGAATCGAATCATGAATCATGAATTAAATCATGAATCCCTAATCGAATCATGAATCATGAATCGAGCCATGAATCATGAATTGAATCATGATTTATGAATCATAAAATAATCATGAATTTAATCATAAAATGAATTATGAATCATTAATTGAATCATGAATCATGAATCATGAATCTTAATTTAAATCATGAATTGAATCATGAATTGAATCATGAATTGAATCATGAATCATGAATCGAATAGTGAATCAGGAATTAAATCATGAATCATGAATCATGAATCATGAATCGAATCATGAATCATGAATCATGAATCGAATCATGAATCATGAATCATGAATTGAATCATGAATCATGAATCATAAATGAAACTTGAATTTAATCATGAAATGAATTATGAATCATTAATTGAATCATTAATCCTGAATCATGAATCTTAATTTGAATCATAAATCATGAATCATGAATTGAATCATGAATCATGAACTGAAATATGAATTGAATCATGAATCATGAATTGAATCATGAATCATGAATCAAATCATGAATCATGAATCGAATCATGAATCATGAATTGAATCATGAATCATGAATTGAATCATGAAATGAATCATTAATAAATCATGAAATATGAATCGAATCATGAATCATGAATCGAATCATGAATCATGAATCATGAATTGAATCATGAATCATGAATTGAATCATGAAACGAATCATGAATCATGAAATGAATCATGAATTAAATCATGAAATGAATCATGAATCATGAATTGAATCATAAATCATTAATCATGAATCAAATCATGAATCATGAATCAAAAATTAAATCATAAATCATGAATCATGAATCATGAAGTGAATCATGAATCATGAAACGAATCATGAATCATGAATTGAATCATGATTTATGAATCGAATCATGAATCATGAATGGAATCATGAATCATGAATCATGAATTGAATCATAAATCATGAATCATGAATGGAATCATGAATCATGAATGGAATCATGAATCATGAAAGGAATCATGAATCGAATCATGAATCATGAATCGAATCATAAATCATGAATTGAATCATGAATCATAATTTGAATCATGAATCATGAATCATGAATTGAATCATGAATTGAATCATGAATCATGAATCATGAATTGAATCATGAATTGAATCATGAATCATTATTTGAATCATGAATCATTAATTGAATCATGAATCATGAATCGAATCATGAATCATTAATTAAATCATGAATCATGAATTGAATCATGGATCATGAATTCAATCATGAATTCAATCATGAATCACGAATCATAAAATGAATCATGAATTAAACAATGAAATGAATCATGAATTGAATCAAAAATTATTATTCATGAATTGAATCATGAATCATGAACTAAAACATGAATTGAATCATGAATCATGATACATGAAACGAATCATAAATCATGAATCAAATCATGAATCATTAATCATAAATTGAATCATGAATCATGAATCATGAATTGAATCATGAATCATTAATTGAATCATGAATCAAATCATGAATTATGAATTGAATCATGAATTGAATCATGAATTGAATCATGAATCATGAATCATGAAATGAATCATGAATCATGAATTATGAATCTAACAATGAATCATGAATCATGAAGTGAATCATGAATCATGAATCATGAATCATGAATCATGAATTGAATCATAAATCATGAATTGAATCATGAATGGAATCATGAATCATGAATCGAATAATGAATCAGGAATTAAATCATGAATCATGAATCATGAATCGAATCATGACTCATGAATCATGAATTGAATCATGAATCATGAATCATAAATTAATCATGAATTTAATCATGAAATGAATTATGAATCATTAAATAAATCATGAATCATGAATCTTAATTTGAATCAAAAATCATGAATCATGAATTGAATCATGAATCTTGAACTGAATCATGAATTGAATCATGAATCATGAATCATGAATTGAATCATGAATCATGAATCGTATCATGAATCATGAATCGAATCATGAATCATGAATTGAATCATGAATCATGAATTGAATCATGAAATGAATCATTCATTAAATCATGAATCTTGAATCGAATCATGAATCATGAATTGAATCATGAATCATGAATCATGAATCAAATTATGAATCATGAATCATGAATTGAATCATGAATCATGAATTGAATCATTCATTGAATCATGAATCATGAATCATGAAATGAATCATGAATTAAATCATGAAATGAATCATGAATCATGAATTGAATCATAAATCATTAATCATGAATTGAATCATGAATCATGAACTAAATCATGAATTGAAGCATGAATCATGAATCATGAATCAAATCATGAATCATGAATCATGAATTCAATCATAAATCATGAATCATGAATCATGAAGTGAATCATGAATCATGAATTGAATAATGAATCATGAATCGAATCATGAATCATGAATCATGAATTCAATCATAAATCATGAATCATGAATCATGAAGTGAATCATGAATCATGAATTGAATAATGAATCATGAAACGAATCATGAATCATGAATTGAATCATGATTTATGAATCAAATCATAAATCATTAATCATAAATTGAATCATGAATCATCAACTAAATCATGAATCGAATCATGAATCATGAATCATGAATTGAATCATGAATCATGAATTATGAATGGAATCATGAATCATGATTCGAATCATGAATCGAATCATGAATCGAATCATGAATCATGAATTGAATCATGAATTGAAAAATGAATCATGAAATGAATCATGAATCATGAATCGAATCATGAATCATGAATCGAATCATGAATCATGAATTGAATTATGAATCATGAATCGAATCATGAATCGAATCATGAATCATTAATCATGAATTGAATCATGAATTGAATCATGAATCGTGAATCATGAAATGAATCATGAACCATGAATTGAATCATGAATCATGAATCATGAATTATGAATTGAATCATGAATCATGAAACGAATCATGAATCATGAATTGAATCATGAATTGAATCATGATTTATGAATCGAATCATGAATCATCAATCGAATCATGAATCATGAATCATAATTTGAATCATGAATGGAATCATGAATCATGAATTGAATCATGAATCATGAATCGAATCATGAATCATGAATTGAATAATGAATCATGAAATGAATCATGAATCATGAATTGAATCATGAATCATGAATCGAATCATGAATCATGAATCGAGTCATGAATCATGAATTGAATCATGAATCATGAATTGAAACATGAATCATGAATCATGAATTGAATCATGAATCATGAAATAAATCATGAATTGAATCATGAATCATGAAATAAATCATGAATTGAATCATGAATTGAATCATGAATCATGAATTGAATCATAAATCATGAAATATGAATTGAATCATGGATCATGAAACGAATCATGAATCATGAATTGAATCATAATTTATGAATCGAATCATGAATCATGAATCATGAATTGAATCATGAATCATGAATTATGAATGGAATCATGAATCATGAAATATGAATTGAATCATGGATCATGAAACGAATCATGAATCATGAATTGAATCATAATTTATGAATCGAATCATGAATCATGAATCATGAATTGAATCATGAATCATGAATTATGAATGGAATCATGAATCATGAATCGAATCATGAATCGAATCATAAATCGAATCATGAATCATGAATTGAATCATGAATTGAATATTGAATCATGAAATGAATCATGAATCATGAATCGAATCATGAATCATGAATCGAATCATGAATCATGAATTGAATTATGAATCATGAATCGAATCATGAATCGAATCATGAATCATTAATCATGAATTGAATCATGAATTGAATCATGAATCGTGAATCATGAAATGAATCATGAATCAAGAATCATGAATCAAATCATGAATCATGAATCATGAATTGAATCATGAATCATGAATCATGAATTGAATCATGAATCATGAATCATGAATTATGAATTGAATCATGAATCATGAAACTAATCATGAATCATGAATTGAATCATGAATTGAATCATGATTTATGAATCGAATCATTAATCATGAATTGAATCATGAATCATGAACTAAATCATGAATCAAGAATCATGAATCATGAATCAAATCATGAATCATGAATCATGAATTGAATCATGAATCATGAATCATGAATTATGAATTGAATCATTAATCAGGAAACTAATCATGAATCATGAATTGAATCATGAATTGAATCATGATTTATGAATCAAATCATGAATCATGAATTGAATCATGAATCATGAATCATAATTTGAATCATGAATCATGAATCATGAATGGAATTATGAATCATGAATTGAATCATGAATCATAAATCGAATCATGAATCATGAATTGAATAATGAATCATGAAATGAATCATGAATCATGAATTGAATCATGAATCATGAATCGAATCATGAATCGAGTCATAATTCATGAATTGAATCATGAATCATGAATTGAAACATGAATCATGAATCATGAATTGAATCATGAATCATGAAATAAATCATGAATTGAATCATGAATTGAATCATGAATCATGAAATAAATCATGAATTGAATCATGAATTGAATAATGAATCATGAATTGAATCATGAATCATGAATCATGAAATGAATCATGAATCATGAAATGAATCATGATTAATGAATTGAATCATGAATCATGAATCGAATCATGAATCATGAATCGAGTCATAATTCATGAATTGAATCATGAATCATGAATTGAAACATGAATCATGAATCATGAATTGAATCATGAATCATGAAATAAATCATGAATCGAATCATGAATTGAATAATGAATCATGAATTGAATCATGAATCATGAATTAAATCATGAATCATAAATCGACTCATGAATCAAGAATTAAATCATGAATCTTCAATCGAATCATGAATCCTGAATTAAATCATGAATCTTGAATCGAAGCATGAATCGAATCATAAATCATGAATTGAATCATGGATTGAATCATGAATCATGAATTTAATCATGAAATGAATTATGAATCATTAATTGAATCATGAATCATGAATCCTGAATCTTAATTTGAATCATAAATCATGAATTATGAATTGAATCATGAATCATGAACTGAATCATAAATTGAATCATGAATCATGAATCATGTCATGAATCATGAATCATGAATTGAATCATGAATCATGAATCGAATCATGAATCATGAATCGAATCATGAATCATGAATCATGAATTGAATCATTAAATGAATCATGAATTGAATCATGAATTGAATCATGAATCATGAATCGAATCATGAATCATGAATTGAATCATATATCATGAATCATGAATCATGAATCAAATCATGAATCATGAATCACGAATTGAATCATGAATCATGAATTGAATCATGAATTGAATCATGAATTGAATCATGAATCATGAATTTAATCAAGAATTGAATCATGAATCAAATCATGAATCATGAAATTAATCATGAATTAAATCATGAAATGAATAATGAATCATGAATTGAATCATAAATCATTAATCATGAATTGAATCATGAATCATGAACTAAATCATGACTTGAATCATGAATCATGAATGATGTAACGAATCATGAATCATGAATCAAATCATGAATCAAGAATCATGAATCATGAGTCATGAATCGAATCATGAATCATGAATCATGAATTGAATCATGAATCATGAATCGAATCATGAATCATGAATTGAATAATGAATCATGAAATGAATAATGAATCATGAAATGAATCATGAATCATGAATTGAATCATGAATCATGAATCGAATCATGAAGTGAATCATGAATTGAATTATGAATCATGAAATGAATCATGAATCATGAATTGAATCATGAATCATGAATCATGAATCATGAAATGAATCATGAATCATGAATCATGAATCAATAATTGAATTATGAATCATAAATCGAATCATGAATCATGAATCGAATCATGAATTGAATCATGAATCATGAATCATGAATTGAATCATGAATCATGAATCATGAATTGAATCATAAATCATGATTTAAATCATGAATCATTAATTGAATCATGAATCATGAATCGAATCATGAATCATGAATCAAATCATGAATTGAATCATGAAGTATGAATCATGAAATGAATCATGAATCATTAATCGAATCATGAATCATGAATTGAATCATGAATTGAATCATGAATCGAATCATGAACCATGAATCATGAATTGAATTATGAATCATGAATTGAATCATGAACTGAATCATGAATCATGAATCGAATCATGAATCAGGAATTGAATCATGAATTATAAATCATGAATCATGAATCATGAATCGAATCATAAATCATGAATCATGAATTGAATCATGAATCATGAACTGAATCATTAATTGAATTATGAATCATGAATCATGAAATGAATCATGAATCATGAATTGAATCATGAATCGAATCATGAATCATGAATCGAATCATGAATCATGCATTGAATCATGAATCATGAATTGAATCATGAAATGAATCATGAATTGAATCATGAATCATGAATCGAATCATAAATCATGAATTGAATCATGAATCATGAATCATGAATTGAATCATGAATCATGAATTGAATCATGAATTCAATCATGAAACATAAATCATGAAATGAATCATGAATTAAATCATGAAATGAATCATGAATCATGAATTGAATCATAAATCATTAATCATGAATTGATTCATGAATTATGAACTAAATCATGAATTGAATCATAAATCATGAATCATGAAACGAATCATAAATCATGAATCAAATCATGAATCATAAATCAAATCATGAATCATGCATCATGAATTGAATCATGATTAATGAATCCTGATTTCAATCATGAATCATGAATTGAATCATAAATCAGGAATTAAATCATGAATCATGAATCATGAATCATGAATCATGAATCGAATAATGAATCATGAATCATGAATTGAATCATGAATCATGAACTGAATCATAATTTGAATCATGAATCATGAAATGAATCATGAATCATGAATTGAATCATGAATTGAATCATAAATCATAAAACGAATCATGAATCATGAATTGAATCATGAATCATGACTTGATGATGCGTGAAATAAATCATGAATTGAATCATGCATCATGAAATGAATCATGAATCGAATCATGAATCATGAATTGAATCATGAAATATGAATCATGAATCATGAATCAAATTATGAATCATGAATTATGAATTGAATCATGAATCATGAATTGAATCATGAATTAAATCATAAATTGTGAATCATGAAATGAATCATGCATTAAATCATGAAATGAATCATGAATCATGAATTGAATCATGAATTGAATCATGAATCATGAACTAAATCATGAATCAAGAATCATTAATCATCAATCAAATCATGAATCATAAATTGAATCATGAATTGAATCATGATTTATGAATCGAATCATGAATCATGAATCGAATCATGAATCATGAATCGAATCATGAGTCATGAATCGAATCATGAATCATGAATCGAATCATGAATCATGAATTGAATCATGAATTGAATAATGAATCATGAAATGAATCATGAATCATGAATTGAATCATGAATCATGAATGGAATCATGAATCATGAATGGAATCATGAATCATGAATTGAATCATGAATCATGAATCATGAATCATGAAATGAATCATGAATTTAATCATGAAATGAATTATGAATCATTAATTGAATCATGAATCCTGAATCTTAATTTGAATCATAAATCATGAATTATGAATTGAATCATGAATCATGAACTGAATCATAAATTGAATCATGAATCATGAATCATGTCATGAATCATGAATCATGAATTGAATCATGAATCATGAATCGAATCATGAATCATGAATCGAATCATGAATCATGAATCATGAATTGAATCATTAAATGAATCATGAATTGAATCATGAATCATGAATCAAATCATGAATCATGAATCATGAATTGAATCATGAATCATGAATTGAATCATGAATTGAATCATGAATTGAATCATGAATCATGAATTTAATCAAGAATTGAATCATGAATCAAATCATGAATCATGAAATTAATCATGAATTAAATCATGAAATGAATAATGAATCATGAATTGAATCATAAATCATTAATCATGAATTGAATCATGAATCATGAACTAAATCATGACTTGAATCATGAATCATGAATGATGTAACGAATCATGAATCATGAATCAAATCATGAATCAAGAATCATGAATCATGAGTCATGAATCGAATCATGAATCATGAATCATGAATTGAATCATGAATCATGAATCGAATCATGAATCATGAATTGAATAATGAATCATGAAATGAATAATGAATCATGAAATGAATCATGAATTGAATCATGAATCATGAATCGAATCATGAAGTGAATCATGAATTGAATTATGAATCATGAAATGAATCATGAATCATGAATTGAATCATGAATCATGAATCATGAATCATGAAATGAATCATGAATCATGAATCATGAATCAATAATTGAATCATGAATCATAAATCGAATCATGAATCATGAATCGAATCATGAATTGAATCATGAATCATGAATCATGAATTGAATCATGAATCATGAATCATGAATTGAATCATAAATCATGATTTAAATCATGAATCATTAATTGAATCATGAATCATGAATCGAATCATGAATCATGAATCAAATCATGAATTGAATCATGAAGTATGAATCATGAAATGAATCATGAATCATTAATCGAATCATGAATCATGAATTGAATCATGAATTGAATCATGAATCGAATCATGAACCATGAATCATGAATTGAATTATGAATCATGAATTGAATCATGAACTGAATCATGAATCATGAATCGAATCATGAATCAGGAATTGAATCATGAATTATAAATCATGAATCATGAATCATGAATCGAATCATAAATCATGAATCATGAATTGAATCATGAATCATGAACTGAATCATTAATTGAATTATGAATCATGAATCATGAAATGAATCATGAATCATGAATTGAATCATGAATCGAATCATGAATCATGAATCGAATCATGAATCATGAATCGAATCATGAATCATGCATTGAATCATGAATCATGAATTGAATCATGAAATGAATCATGAATTGAATCATGAATCATGAATCGAATCATAAATCATGAATTGAATCATGAATCATGAATCATGAATTGAATCATGAATCATGAATTGAATCATGAATTCAATCATGAAACATAAATCATGAAATGAATCATGAATTAAATCATGAAATGAATCATGAATCATGAATTGAATCATAAATCATTAATCATGAATTGATTCATGAATTATGAACTAAATCATGAATTGAATCATAAATCATGAATCATGAAACGAATCATAAATCATGAATCAAATCATGAATCATAAATCAAATCATGAATCATGCATCATGAATTGAATCATGAATCATGAATCCTGATTTCAATCATGAATCATGAATTGAATCATAAATCAGGAATTAAATCATGAATCATGAATCATGAATCATGAATCATGAATCGAATAATGAATCATGAATCATGAATTGAATCATGAATCATGAACTGAATCATAATTTGAATCATGAATCATGAAATGAATCATGAATCATGAATTGAATCATGAATTGAATCATAAATCATGAAACGAATCATGAATCATGAATTGAATCATGAATCATGACTTGATGATGCGTGAAATAAATCATGAATTGAATCATGCATCATGAAATGAATCATGAATCGAATCATGAATCATGAATTGAATCATGAAATATGAATCATGAATCATGAATCAAATTATGAATCATGAATTATGAATTGAATCATGAATCATGAATTGAATCATGAATTGAATCATAAATTGTGAATCATGAAATGAATCATGCATTAAATCATGAAATGAATCATGAATCATGAATTGAATCATGAATTGAATCATGAATCATGAACTAAATCATGAATCAAGAATCATTAATCATGAATCAAATCATGAATCATAAATTGAATCATGAATTGAATCATGATTTATGAATCGAATCATGAATCATGAATCGAATCATGAATCATGAATCGAATCATGAGTCAGGAATCGAATCATGAATCATGAATCGAATCATGAATCATGAATTGAATCATGAATTGAATAATGAATCATGAAATGAATCATGAATCATGAATTGAATCATGAATCATGAATGGAATCATGAATCATGAATGGAATCATGAATCATGAATTGAATCATGAATCATGAATTGAATCATGAATCATGAATCATGAATTGAATCATGAGTCATGAAATAAATCATGAATTGAATCATGAATTGAATCATGAATCATGAATTAAATCATGAATTGAATCATGAATTGAATCATGAATCATGAATTGAAGCATGAATCATGAATTGAATCATGAATCATGAATCATGAATTGAATCATAAATCATGAATTGAATCATGAATCATGAATCATGAATTAAATCATGAATCAAATCATGAATCATGAATCATGAATTGAATCATGAATCATGAATTGAATCATGAATTGAATCATGAATCGTGAATCATGAATTAAATCATGAATCATGAATTGAATCATGAATTGAATCATGAATCATGAACTAAATCATGAATCAAGATTCATGAATCATGAATTTAAATCATGAATCATGAATTGAATCATGAATCATGAATCATGAATTGAATCATGAATCATGAATCATGAATTGAATCATGAATCATGAATCATGAATTATGAATTGAATCATTAATCATGAAACGAATCATGAATCATGAATTGAATCATGAATTGAATCATAATTTATGAATCGAATCATGAATCATGAATTAAATCATGAATCATGAATTATGAATGGAATCATGAATCATGAATCGAATCATGAATCATGAATCGAATCATGAATCATGAATTGAATCATGAATTGAATAATGAATCATTAAATGAATCATGAATCATGAATCGAATCATGAATCATGAATTGAATTATGAATCATGAATCGAATCATGAATCGAATCATGAATCATGAATTGAATCATGAATTGAATCATGAATTATTAATCTTGAAATGAATCATGAATCATGAATCTAATCATGAATCATGAATCGAATCATGAATCATGAATTAAATCATGAATCATGAATTATGAATCTAATCATAAATCATGAATCATGAAATGAATCATGAATCATGAATTGAATCATGATTCGAATCATAAATCATGAATCGAATCATGAATCATAAATTGAATTATGAATCATGAATTGATGATGCATGAAATGAATCATGAATTGAATCATGAATCATGAATCGAATCATGAATCATGAATCGAATCATGAATCATGAATCGAATCATGAATCATGAATCGAATCATGAATCATGAATTGAATCATGAATTATGAATCATGAATCATGAATCAAATCATGAATCATGAATTGAATCATGAATCATGTATTGAATCATGAATTGAATCATGAATCGTGAATAATGAAATGAATCATGAATTAAATCATGAAATGAATCATGAATCATGAATTGAATTATAAATCATTAATCATGAATTGAATCATGAATCATGAACTAAATCATGAATCCAGAATCATAAATCATGAATCAAATCATGAATCATGAATTGAATCATGAATCATGAACCATGAATTGAATCATGCAAAACGAATCATGAATTATGAATTCAATCATGAATCATGAAAAGAATCATGAATCATGAATTGAATCATGAATTGAATCATGATTTATGAATCGAATCATGAATCATGAATCGAATCATGAATCATGAATCATGAATTGAATCATGAATCATGAATCATGAATGGAATCATGAATCATGAATTGAATCATGAATTGAATAATGAATCATTAAATGAATCATGAATCGAATCATGAACCATGAATTGAATCATGAATTGAATCATGAATTGAATAATGAATCATTAAATGAATCATGAATCATGAATTGAATCATGAATCATGAATCATGAATTGAATCATGAATCATGAAATAAATCATAAATTGAATCATGAATCATGAATTGAATCATGAATCATGAAATAAATCATAAATTGAATCATGAATCATGAATTGAATCATGAATTAAATCATGAATCATGAATCGAATCATGAATCTTGAATCGAATCATGAATCATGAATCGAATCATGAATTGAATCATAAATCATGAATTGAATCATGAATCGAATCATAAATCATGAATCGAATCATAAATCATGAATTGAATCATGAATCATGAATTGATGATGCATTAAATGAATCATAATTTGAGTCATGAATCATGAATCGAATCATGATTCATGAATTGAATCATGAATCATGAATCATGAATCATGAATCATGAAATGAATCATGAATCATGAATTGAATCATAAATCATTAATCATGAATTGAATCATGAATCATGAATTAAATCATGAATCAAGAATAATGAATCATGAATCAAATCATGAATCATGAATCATGAATTGAATCATGAATCATGAATCATGAATTGAATCATGAATCATGAATCATGAATTATGAATTGAATCATGAATCAGGAAACGAATCATGAATCATGAATTGAATCATGAATTGAATCATGATTTATGAATCGAATCATGAATCGAATCATGAATCATGAATCATAATTTGAATCATGAATCATGAATCATGAATGGAATCATGAATCATGAATTGAATTATGAATCATGAATTGAATCATGAATCGAATCATGAATCATGAATTGAATCATGAATTGAATCATGAATCATTAATCTTGAAATGAATCATGAATCATGAATCGAATCATGAATCATGAATCGAATCATGAATCATGAATTGAATCATGAATCATGAATTATGAATCTAATCATGAATCATGAATCATGAAATGAATCATGAATCATGAATCATGAATTGAATCATGATTCGAATCATAAGTCATGAATCGAATCATGAATCATAAATTGAATCATGAATCATCAATTGATGATGCATGAAATGAATCATGAATTGAATCATGAATCATGAATCGAATCATGAATCATGAATCGAATCATGAATCATGAATTGAATCATGAATTATGAATCATGAATCATGAATCAAATCATGAATCATGAATCATGAATTGAATCATTAATCATGAATTGAATCATGAATTGAATCATGAATCGTGAATCATGAATCGTGAATCATGAAATGAATCATGAATTAAATCATGAAATGAATCATGAATCATGAATTGAATCATAAATCATTAATCATGAATGGAATCATGAATCATGAATTGAAATCATGAATCATGAATTGAATCATGTATCATGAATAATGAATTGAATCATGAGTCATGAAATAAATCATGAATTGAATCATGAATTGAATCATGAATCATGAATTAAATCATGAATTGAATCATGAATTGAATCATGAATCATGAATTGAATCATGAATCATGAATTGAATCATAAATCATGAATTGAATCATGAATCATGAATCATGAATTAAATCATGAATCAAATCATGAATCATGAATCATGAATTGAATCATGAATCATGAATTGAATCATGAATTGAATCATGAATCGTGAATCATGAATTGAATCATGAATCATGAATTGAATCATGAATTGAATCAAGAATCATGAACTAAATCATGAATCAAGATTCATGAATTATGAATTTAAATCATGAATCATGAATTGAATTATGAATCATGAATCATAAATTGAATCATGAATCATGAATCATGAATTGAATCATGAATCATGAATCATGAATTATGAATTGAATCATGAATCATGAAACGAATCATGAATCTTGAATTGAATCATGAATTGAATCATAATTTTTGAATCGAATCATGAATCATGAATCATGAATTGAATCATGAATCATGAATTATGAATGGAATCATGAATCATGAATCGAATCATGAATCATGAATCGAATCATGAATCATGAATTGAATCATGAATTGAATAATGAATCATGAAATGAATCATGAATCATGAATCGAAACATGAATCATGAATTGAATTATGAATCATGAATCGAATGATGAATCGAATCATGAATCATGAATTGAATCATGAATTGAATCATGAATTATTAATCTTGAAATGAATCATGAATCATGAATCGAATCATGAATCATGAATCGAATCATGAATCATGAATTGAATCATGAATTATGAATTATGAATCCAATCATGAATCATGAATCATGAAATGAATCATGAATCATGAATTGAATCATGATTCGAATCATAAATCATGAATCGAATCATGAATCATAAATTGAATTATGAATCATGAATTGATGATGCATGAAATGAATCATGAATTGAATCATGAATCATGAATCGAATGATGAATCATGAATCGAATGATGAATCATGAATCGAATCATGAATCATGAATTGAATCATGAATTATGAATCATGAATCATGAATCAAATCATGAATCATGAATCATGAATTGAATCATGAATCATGTATTGAATCATGAATTGAATCATGAATCGTGAATCATGAAATGAATCATGAATTAAATCATGAAATGAATCATGAATCATGAATTGAGTCATAAATCATTAATCATGAATTGAATCATGAATCATGAACTAAATCATGAATCAAGAATCATGAATCATGAATCAAATCATGAATCATGAATTGAATCATGAATCATGAACCATGAATTGAATCATGAATCATGAATCATGAATGGAATCATGAATCATGAATGGAATCATGAATCATGAATCGAATCATGAATCATGAATTGAATCATGAATTGAATAATGAATCATGAATTGAATAATGAATCATAAAAAGAATCATGAATCGAATCATGAATCATGAATTGAATCATGAATTGAATAATGAATCATTAAATGAATCATGAATCATGAATTGAATCATGAATCATGAATCGAATCATGAATCATGAATTGAATCATGAATCATGAATTGAATCATGAATCATGAATCATGAATTGAATCATGAATCATGAAATAAATCATAAATTGAATCATGAATATAATCATGAATCAAGAATCGAATCATGAATCATGAATCGAATCATGAATTGAATCATGAATCATGAATTGAATCATGAATCATGAATTGAATCATGAATCATGAATCATAAATTGAATCATGAATCATGAATTGAATCATGAATTGAATCATGAATATAATCATGAATCATGAATTGAATCATGAATCATGAATCATGAATTGAATCATGAATCATGAATCATGAATTGAATCATAAATCATGAATCATGAATTATGAATTGAATCATGAATTGAATCATAATTTATGAATCGAATCATGAATCATGAATCATGAATTGAATCATGAATCATGAATTATGAATGGAATCATGAATCATGAATCGAATCATGAATCATGAATCGAATCATGAATCATGAATTGAATCATGAATCATGAATCATGAAATGAATCATGAATCATGAATGGAATCATGAATCATGAATTCAATTATGAATCATGAATCGAATCATGAATCGAATCATGAATCATGAATTGAATCATGAATTGAATCATGAATCATTAATCTTGAAATGAATCATGAATCATGAATCGAATCATGAATCATGAATCGAATCATGAATCATGAAATGAATCATGAATCATGAATTATGAATCTAATCATGAATCATGAATCATGAAATGAATCATGAATCATGAAATGAATCATGAATTGAATCATGATTTATGAATCGAATCATGAATCGAATCATGAATCATGAATCATAATTTGAATCATGAATTGAATTATCAATCATGAATCTAATCATGAATCGAATCATGAATTATGAATTGAATCATGAATTGAATCATGAATCATTAATCTTGAAATGAATCATGAATCATGAATCGAATCATGAATTGAATCATGATTTATGAATCGAATCATGAATCATGAATTGAATCATGAATTGAATCATGAATCATGAATCGAATCATGAATCGAATCATGAATCATGAATTGAATTATGAATTGAATCATGAATCATGAAATGAATCATGAATCATGAATAAAATCATGAATCATGAATCATGAATTGAATCATGAATCATGAATCATGAATCATGAATCGAATCATGAATCATGAATTGAATCATGAATCATGAATCATGAATCATGAATCATGAATTGAATCATGAATCATGAATTATGAATTGAATCATGAATCATGAATCGAATCATGAATCATGAATTGAATCATGAATCATGAATCATGAATTGAATCATGAATCATGAATTATGAATTGAATCATGAATCATGAAACGAATCATGAATCATGAATTGAATCATGAATTAAATCATGATTTATGAATCGAATCATGAATCGAATCATGAATCATGAATCATAATTTGAATCATGAATCATGAATCATGAATGGAATCATGAATCATGAATTGAATCATGAATCATGAATCGAATCATGAATCATGAATTGAATAATGAATCATGAAATGAATCATGAATCATGAATTGAATCATGAATCATGAATCGAATCATGAATCATGAATCGAATCATGAAACGAATCATGAATCATGAATCAAATCATGAATCATGAATCAAATCATGAATCAAGTATCATGAATCATGAGTCATGAATCGAATCATGAATCATGAATCATGAATTGAATCATGAATCATGAATAATGAATGGAATCATGAATCATGAATCGAATCATGAATTGAATCATGAATTGAATTATGAATCATGAAATGAATCATGAATCATGAATTGTATCATGAATCATGAATCATGAATCATGAATTGAATCATAAATTGAATCATGATTCATGAATCATGAATTGAATCATGAATCATGATTTAAATCATGAATCAATAATTGAATCATGAATCATGAATTGAATCATGAATCATGAATCGAATCATTAATTGAATCATGAATCATGAATCGAATCATGAATCATGAATCGAATCATGAATCATGAATCGAATCATGAATTGAATCATGAATCATGAATCATGAAATGAATCATGAATCATTAATCGAATCATGAATCATGAATTGAATCATGAATTGAATCATGAATTGAATCATGAATCGAATCATAAACCATGAATCATGAATTGAATTATGAATCATGAATTGAATCATGAATTGAATCATGAATCATGAATCATGAATCATGAATCATGAATGGAATCATAAATCATGAATCATGAATTGAATCATGAATAGAATCATGAACCATGAATCATGAATTGAATTATGAATCATGAATTGAATCATGAATTGAATCATGAATCATGAATCATGAATCATGAATCATGAATGGAATCATAAATCATGAATCAGGAATTGAATCATGAATCATGAACTGAATCATGAATTGAATCATGAATCATTAAATGAATCATGAATCATGAATTGAATCATGAATTGAATCATGAATCATGAATCGAATCATAAATCATGAATTGAATCAAGAATCATGAATCATGAATTGAATCATAAATCATTAATCATGAATTGAATCATGAATTATGAACTAAATCATGAATTGAATCATAAATCATAAATCATTAAAAACGAATCATAAATCATGAATCAAATCATGAATCATGAATCAAATCATGAATCATGCATCATGAATTGAATCATGAATCATGAATCATGAATTGAATCATGAATCATGAATCGAATCATGAATCGAATCATGAATCATGAATTGAATTATGAATTGAATCATGAATCATGAAATGAATCATGAATCATGAATAAAATCATGAATCATGAATTGAATCATGAATCATGAATCATGAATCATGAATCGAATCATGAATCATGAATTGAATCATGAATCATGAATGATGAATCATGAATCATGAATTGAATCATGAATCATGAATTATGAATTGAATCATGAATCATGAATCGAATCATGAATCATGAATTGAATCATGAATCATGAATCATGAATTGAATCATGAATCATGAATTATGAATTGAATCATGAATCATGAAACGAATCATGAATCATGAATTGAATCATGAATTAAATCATGATTTATGAATCGAATCATGAATCGAATCATGAATCATGAATCATAATTTGAATCATGAATCATGAATCATGAATGGAATCATGAATCATGAATTGAATCATGACTCATGAATCGAATCATGAATCATGAATTGAATAATGAATCATGAAATGAATCATGAATCATGAATTGAATCATGAATCATGAATCGAATCATGAATCATGAATCGAATCATGAATCATGAATTAAATCATGAATCATGAATTGAAACATGAATCATGAATCATGAATTGAATCATGAATCATGAAATGAATCATGAAATAAATCATGAATTGAATCATGAATCATGAATAATGAATGGAATCATGAATCATGAATCGAATCATGAATTGAATCATGAATTGAATTATGAATCATGAAATGAATCATGAATCATGAATTGTATCATGAATCATGAATCATGAATCATGAATTGAATCATGAATTGAATCATGAATCATGAATCATGAATTGAATCATGAATCATAATTTAAATCATGAATCAATAATTGAATCATGAATCATGAATTGAATCATGAATCATGAATCGAATCATTAATTGAATCATGAATCATGAATCGAATCATGAATCATGAATCGAATCATGAATTGAATCATGAATCATGAATCATGAAATGAATCATGAATCATTAATCGAATCATGAATCATGAATTGAATCATGAATTGAATCATGAATTGAATCATGAATCGAATCATGAACCATGAATCATGAATTGAATTATGAATCATGAATTGAATCATGAATTGAATCATGAATCATGAATCATGAATCATGAATCATGAATGGAATCATAAATCATGAATCATGAATTGAATCATGAATAGAATCATGAACCATGAATCATGAATTGAATTATGAATCATGAATTGAATCATGAATTGAATCATGAATCATGAATCATGAATCATGAATCATGAATGGAATCATAAATCATGAATCATGAATTGAATCATGAATCATGAACTGAATCATGAATTGAATCATGAATCATGAAATGAATCATGAATCATGAATTGAATCATGAATTGAATCATGAATCATGAATCGAATCATAAATCATGAATTGAATCAAGAATCATGAATCATGAATTGAATCATAAATCATTAATCATGAATTGAATCATGAATTATGAACTAAATCATGAATTGAATCATAAATCATAAATCATTAAAAACGAATCATAAATCATGAATCAAATCATGAATCATGAATCAAATCATGAATCATGCATCATGAATTGAATCATCAATCATGAATCATGAATTGAATCATGAATCATGAATCGAATCATGAATCGAATCATGAATCATGAATTGAATTATGAATTGAATCATGAATCATGAAATGAATCATGAATCATGAATAAAATCATGAATCATGAATCATGAATTGAATCATGAATCATGAATCATGAATCATGAATCGAATCATGAATCATGAATTGAATCATGAATCATGAATGATGAATCATGAATCATGAATTGAATCATGAATCATGAATTATGAATTGAATCATGAATCATGAATCGAATCATGAATCATGAATTGAATCATGAATCATGAATCATGAATTGAATCATGAATCA